>NC_091445.1:602500-816044 GCF_964237555.1 Oryctolagus cuniculus
TATTTTCTATATAGTGTGTTAATATGGCTAGAAATGCAAGCTGTGTTCTCAGGCCTTGGTGTCAACATAGGCTATACCCCTGATAGCAAACATGTGTCAGTGGTCATATCCTAAGACTCAGCTTTCTTCTCTGTTTTTTTTATTGGGAATTATAATATCTACCTCTCATAGTGTTCTGGAGTTCACGTGTGCAGCCCACACATAGTGCCTGACAAACAGCCTGCAGAGATATGCATTTCTTTCTTCCTCCAGGAATATAGGCATCTTGGGATAGTGGTTTTTTTCCTTAGCTAAAAATTCCTAATTCATTCTTTAATTTGCTTTGCTGATTTCTGTACCTTTCTAGCTTTAAGTGTCCCACAACCCCCATGGATACTTTTAAAACATTGTTGAATCTGTGTTCTCTTTCAGGCACTTTTTTAAACGCCATTTTAAGTTTACGCCATGGAGGAGCAGCACAGTTATGGAGAGGACCTTCTGCTTAGGGTGGGACTTAATGACAACAAAGCAGGAATGGAAGGGTTGGATAAAGAGAAAATTAACAGAATTATATTGGAAGCCACAAAGGTATGTTTCTTGTTTCTTTTCATGTCTGCAATTTAGTAGCATTTTACTTTGTTAGAAAACCATTGCTTGAAATATAAAATTATTAAAATTTTCATTTTGTCGTACACTATTACTAAACTACAAAAGTGTGGCATGGGGCCAGTGCTGTGGTATAGTTAAGCCTCCCTCTGCAGTGCCGGCATCCCTTATACACACTGGTTTGAGCCCCGGTGGCTCCACTTCTGATCCAGCTTCCTGCTACTGTGCTTGGGAAGGAAGCAAGGGATGACCCAAATGCTTGGGCCCCTGCACCCCTGTAGCAGACCTGGAAGAAGCTCTGGGCTCCTGGCTTTGGTTGGCCCAGCTCCAGCCATTATGGCTATTTGGGGAGTGAACCAGCCGGTGGAAGACTCCTCTCTGTCTCTCCCTCTCTTAGTAACTCTGCCTCTCAAATAAATAAATCTTAAAAAGAAAGAAAGAGAGAGAGAGAGAGAGAGAGAATGGCATAACCTCCCCTCTGTGCTATTGCTCTTCCTGTCCAGATTTCTGCTTCACACACATAGGCTGTGCATGTAAAAGCGAAATGACGGGCATGGTCTGTTCTACCCCAGTGGGAGAATAATGTAGTTGTTTTCTTCTTTGGTGCTGTTGGGTTTTTTCCTCAGTGTGAGCTGGAGGTCTTTTTGTGCAAGTAATTAAAAATCTGCTTTCTGGTGGATGGTGCTGTGGCATAGAGGGTATGCAGTGCCAACATCCCATATGGGCACCGGTTCAAGTCCCGGCTGCTCTACTTCTGATCCTGCTCTCTGCTCCAGCCTGGGAAAGCAGTAGAAGATGGCCCAAGTGCTTGGGCCCCTGCACCTGCGTGGGAAACCCTGAAAAAGCTCCTGGCTTCTGGTTTCCAGTAGATGGAAGTCCTCTCTCTGTCTCTCTGCCTCTGCTTCTTTGTAACTCTGCCTTTCAAATTAATTAAGTAATCTTTTTAAAAATCTGCCTTCTGGTGCTGACACTGTGGCATTAGCAGGTAAAGCCCGCTTTCTGCTTTCTTCTTTCTTCTGTAGATGTGCACATAATCTACTGAACCAGCCAGAATCTTTACTGATAGATGTTTTAAGTCCTTTCTAGTCTTCTGTTTTAAACACTGTACTGCACTGAGTAATCTTGTACTTCATAGCTTTTGTGTGTGCAGTATAGAGATTACTCAGGGCGGAGCTGCTCCACCAAGTGTGCGTGGCACAGGGGCACAGGTGTGTGTGTCGTTTTTATGAGGTGCAGGTCTGTACTCACCTCTGCAAGCTTGTACTAAGCCACATGCAGCATCACAGGAACCCCAGGACTTAGGTGCTTGTTCATAAATTCATTCCACAGGCCAGCGCCATGGCGTAACGGGTAAAGCCACTACCTGCAGTGCTGGCATCCCATAAGGGTGCTGGTTCAAGTCCCAGCTGCTCCACTTCTGATCCACCTCTCTGTTATGGCCTGGGAAAGCAGTAGAAGATGGCCCAGGTCCTTGGGCCCCTGCACCCGTGTGGGAGACCTGGAAGAAGCTCCTGGCTCCTGGCTTCAGATCAGTGCAGTTCTGACCATTGTGGCCAATTGGGGAGTGAACCAGCGGATGAAAGATCTCTCTTTCTCTCTCTTTGTCTCTCTGTCTCTCTGTCTCTCTCTCTCTGTCTCTTTCTCTGCCTCTCCTTTTCTCTCTGTGTAACTCTGACTTTCAAATAAATCAATAAATCTTAAGTGAATAAATTCATTTCACAGAGAAGGAAACTGAGATGTAGCAAGATTCCAGCGCTGCAGGCAGTGGGTTAACCTGGGAGCCACAACACCGGCCCCAGAGCTGAGTAGTGTAGACCTTCTGGTTGTAGTCTGTACTCTCAGCCACCATGTTATACTCCCTACAGTGATGCTTTCCTTCACACCTTTGTCTTATACTTTGTCTTGTTTTCCTCCACAGGGATCTAGATTTTATGGAAATGAGCTCAAGAAGGAAAAGCAAGTTAACCAGCGAATTGAAAAAATGTTGCAGCAAAAAGCTCAAATAACCAACCAGCAGCTAAGGAAAGCACAGCTACAGGTATTAATTTGACTGTTGAATTAAGTGGAAGCTGATAGAACAGTAATTGACAGTTAAAATACATGGCCATCATAAGGCCAACATTGTGGCTCGGTGGGTTAAGCTGCCATTTGGGACCCCTGGATTCCATATTGCAGTGCTAGTTTGAGTCTCCACTAATCTGCCTCTTATCCAGCTTCTTGCTAATGTACCTGGGAAGGCAGCAGAAGATGGTCCAAGTTCTTGGCCCCCTGCCATCCATGTGGGAGACCCAGATGGAGTTCTGGGTGCTTGGCATCAACCTGGCCCAGCCCTGACGGATGGAAGATATCTCTCTCTCTCTCCCTCCCTCTCTCTCTCAGTTGCTCTGCCACATGGGTGGCAGCGACCTAAGTACTTGATCCATCACCTGCGGCCTCTTATTGTTGTGCCATAGTAGGAAACTGGAATCAGGAACTAGATTGGCATTCAAACCCAGGCATTCTGATATGGGATGGAGCATCCCAAGCTGTGTGTTAACTGCTGTGCCAAATGCCCACCCAGGTTCTTTAAGTCATATTGTCCCATCGTTTCCTGGAACTGTCCTTACCTAGACTGACAGAACTGAATTATTTCCAGTCCATGTTCCATCACTTGCTGTGGAAGAGAGGAGGAAAAGTTGGAGACAAGTAGTTTTTTATTAAAGAAGTGACAAGGAAGTTGCTGTGCACATTACTTGAGTCCACATGGCTTTGGCAGGAGCTGGGAGCCACAGCCCCTCCTAATTGCAGCAGGCGTCGTCAGCATGTTCTCAGTGGGTGCCTTGCACTCAGCTGAAAACCTGTTATATGGAAGGAAGCAAGAATGGGTTTGGAGGTTCAGCTAGTGTTCACAACAATATCCAAGGCCCACATTTCTACATTTATAAGATCTTAGTGTTGAGGAGTTTTTTCCTTGCCATTTGTTGTAAATAGTTTTCCAATATGTTGTTTGCCTTTTAAGTTTGCAGGAATTTTTTCCTATATGATTTTAAATATTTGTATTATCCAACCCAGTAATATATAATATATATTTTAAAGATTTTATAGAGCAGTTTTGAAGTTCACAGTGAAACTGCCCACAGAGGCACAGTCTCCCCTGCTGCCACCCTCGCCCAGGAGTAGGGGTCCATGGTTGCAGTCGATGTCCTACGCTGCCACACGTTGTCCCCAGAAGCTGACGTTTGGAGTCGGGCTCACAGCTGGTGTTGTGCATTCGTGGGATCTGGCCAGACTGCGGTGACCTACTCTGTAGTAGCCTCCAGAGTGGTTTTCACTGTCCTAAACCTCCTCTGTGCTCCACCTGTGTGCACCTCCTCAGCACCATCCCCACCTCTGGAAACCACTGGTCTTTGAACTCTTGCCATAGTTTTGCCTTTTCCAGAGTGACTTACAAATACAGTTAGAATCCTATAGCCTTTCCAGACTGACTTCTTTTGCCTAGTCGTATGCATTTAAGTGAATTTCACATCTTTTCACAACTTGATAGCTGTGAAAAAAGCTTGATAGCTTTCTTTAAAAAAAAAAAAAAGATGTATTTATTTATTTGAAAATGAGAGTTATAGAGAGGCAGAGGCAGAGAGAGAGAGAGAGAGAGAGAGAGAGAGGTCTTTCAGCTGCTGGTCACTCCCCAAATGACCTCAGTGGCCGGAGCTGCGCCAATCCCGAGCCAGGAGCCAGGAGCTTCTTCCAGGTCTCACATGTGGGTACCGGGTCCCAAGCACTTGGGCCATCTTCCACTCCTTTCCCAGACTATAGCAAAGAGCTGGATCAGAAATGGAGCAGCCAGGACTCAAACCAGTGCCCATATGGGATGCCAGCACCACTGGTGGTGACTTTACCTGCTACACCACAAGTGCTGCCCCGATAGCTCATTTCTTTTATATGCTTAATATTACGTGTTGTCTGGATGTACCGCAGTTTATTTATCCTTTCATCTACTGAATGAAGGATGTCTTGATGCTTCTAGGTTTTGACAGTTTTGAGAAAGCTACTGTAAACATCCATATGCAGCTTTGTATGTACATGTTTTCTCTCCATGAGTAAATAGTAAGGAGTACAGTTGCCCGGCCAAATAGTGAGAATAAGTTTAGTCGTTTTTGTTTTTGTTTTGTTTTGTTTTGTTTTGTTTTGTTTTGTTTTTGACAGGCAGAGTTAGACAGTGAGAGAGAGACAGACAGAAAGGTCTTCCTTTTGTTGGTTCACCCCCCAAATGGCCGCTACGACCAGTGTGTTGTGGCTGGCACACTGCGCCGATCCAAAGCCAGGAGCCAAGTGATTCCTCCTGGTCTCCCATGTGGGTGCAGGGCCCAAGCACTTGGGCCATCCTCCACTGCACTCCCGGGCCACAGCAGAGAGCTGGACTGAAAGAGGAGCAACTGGGACAGAATCCAGTGCCCCGACCAGGACTAGAACCCGGGGTGCCGGCGCCATAGGCGGAGGATTAGCCTAGTGAGCCGCGGCGCCTACCCTTAGTTTTTTTTTTTAATTGCAAAACTCTCTTCCAAAGTGCTTATAGCATTTTGCATTCCCACAAGCAGTGAATGAGAATTCCTGTTGCACATCTGCAAGCACTTGGCGTTGTCACTGCCCTGGATTTTGGGTATTCTAATGGACATACAGTAGAGTGGTGTTTCACTGTGGCTTTGATTCGCATTTCCCTGGGGACACATGATCCAGTGCATCTTCAAATCATAGGCTGTATGGATTCTTTGGTGAGGTATTGGTTAATGTCTCACTCCTTTGAAAAATTAGGTTATTTTCTTTTCAATGCAGTACTCTTTTTTAAATTAATATAAATCATGTATTTCATAGATAAAATTCTTTTTTAAAAATTTATTTGTTTGAAAGGCAGAGTTATAGAGAGGAAGAGGCAGAGAGAGAGAGAGAGGTCTTCTTATCCTCTGGTTCACTCCCCAAATGGCCACAACAGCCAGAGCTGGGCCAATCGAAGCCAGGAGGTTGGAGCTCCTTCCAGGTCTCCCACACGGGTGCAGAGGCCCAAGTACTTGGGTCATCTTCTGCTTTGCCAGGCACATTAACAAGAAGCTGAAGCAGAAATAGAGCAGCCGAGACTCAAACCAGCGTCCATATGGGTTGCGGGTACTGTAGGCTGCAGTTTTACCCACTACGCCACAGCACCAGCCACTCATAGACACAGTTCTAAGAGTATAATGATACTTTCCTCCCTCCCTCCACCCTTCCTTCCTTCCTTCCTATTTTTCTTTTAAGGTATTTTTTTTTTTTAATTGACAGATAGAGTTAGACAGTGAGAGAGAGAGAGGGACAGAAAGGTCTTCCTTCCATTGGTTCACCCCCAAAATGGCTGCAACAGCCGGAGCTATGCCGATCCGAAGCCAGGAGCCAGGTGCCCCCTCCTGGTCTCCCACGCAGGTGTAGGCACCCAAGCACTTGGGCCATTCTCCACTGCCCTCCCGGGCCACAGCGGAGAGCTGGACTGGAAGAGGAGCAGCCAGGACTAGAACCTGGCGCCCATATGGGATGGCGGAGCATTAGCCAAGTGAGTCACGGCACCAGCCAAGGTGTTTTTTTAATGATGAGGTTTTTTCTTTAATTTTTTTACTGTTGAGTTTTTAAGAGTTGCTTGCATTTTTGGGGTAACAATCTTGTATTAGATATTTGTTTTGCAAATATTTTCTCCCAGTTTGTGGCTTATCTTTTTATTCTTTGACAAGGTCCAACTTATGAATTCTTTCTGTCATGCTTGTGCCCTTAGGTGGCGTCAAGGAAGTTACTGTCAAGCCCAAAGTCATCCAGGCTTTGTCCTTTCCCATCTGCTAGGGATTTTGTATTTTTGTGTCTTAGACTTAAATCTGTGGTCCACTTTGAGTTCATTCCTGTGAAGGGTTTAAGATCTATGTCTAGATTCACTTTTTGATATGTGGATGTCCAGTTTTTCTAGTACAGTTTGCTAAATGACTGTCCTTTCACCATTATATTTTTTTTGCCTTTTTGTCAAAGATGAGTTGATTCTATTTATGTGTGTCTGCTTCTGGGCTCTCTGTTCTGTTCCACTGATCTAACTGTGTGTTCTTCTGCCAGTACCACATTTTTTTTTTTTAATTTTTACATTTTGTTTTTAATATAAAGTGAACAGATTTAAAGTAGTTCATAGATACAATTCTAAGAATGTAATGACACTTCCCTCCCTCCCTACCCCATTTCCTCCCCCTTCTTCCTTTTTTTTCTAATTTTAGCAATAACATGCTTTTAATTTACTTTATACTCAAAGGCTCAGTCCTCCCACTAAATAAAGAATTCAACAAGTAAAAAGACCATAGTTCAGTAGGAAGATGGACAAGTTCCATAAGCACTAATCAAATCCAAAGATGTCAGTTTCACTGATATACATTAAAATTTTTTATACTCTATGTATTAGCTACCACAAAACAGAGAAAGCATATGATATATGTCTTTTTGGGTCTGGCTTATTTCACTAAGCATAATGATCTCCAGTTGCATCCATTTTGTTGCAAAAGTCAGGATTCCATTCTTTTCTAAAGCTGAGTAATACTCCATCATGTATATATACCACATTTCGTTATCCAGTCTTCAGTTGATGGACGTTTAGGTTGCTTACTTACTTAGCTATTATGAATTGAGCTGCAGTAACTTGAGAGTTGAGGTAAGTCTTTCATAGGCTGATTTCATTTCCTTTGAGTGTATATCCCAGGGTGGGATGACTGGCTCACATGGAAGATCTGTTTTTAGATTCCTTAGGGATCTCCGTGCTGTTCCCTAATGGTTATAGCAGTTTACGTCCCCACCAACAGCCACGCTGTCTTCATCCCTGTAACTTTATAGTAGGTCTTGTGGTTGTGCAGTGTCAGTCCTTTGTTTTGGCTCTTCTCCAATACTGTGTTGGCTTTTCTGGGTCTTTTCCCTTTCCATGTAAATTTCAGAATCAGTTTGTTGGTGTTTGTCGCTCCCCGTCTTCGTGGAGGAACGACACAGGACCCTGCGCTGTTCTTTCGTCTGCTCGGCCCTCCCCGGGTTTGCTGCTGGTTCTTCCCGGGTTGGCTACCGTCCCTTCCACCTCCGTGGAAGGGCGGTTCCCCTGCCACTTTCCCCACTTCCGCGGGGGAGAGGCACACCACTGCCCGGCTCTCTCGGGGGCTGCACAGGTGTTCCTTCAGATAGATGTTCCTTTTAGATGTTCCTGGTGCATGTTGTCTCTCTCCTCCTTTATAGCCCTCTTCCACCAATCCCAACTCTGCTACCCACACGCCGAGTACGCTGCTCTCCTCCAATCAGGAGCAGGTCCTACAGTTTATTGGTTGAACTGGAGGCAGCTGCGTAGAAGCTGTTTCTCCCTTCTCAGCGCCATATTGTGGGAGAGCAGATGCATAGAATAAGTCTTAATTCCAGTAACTTAGTCTAGGCCGAGTTGCTCCCCACAGGTGTTCATAAAATAGCTTGCTGAGATTTTCACTGAGGTTGCATTGAATCCATAGATAAAGTTGGGAAGAGCTGTTATCTTGACATTATTGAATTTTCCTTTCCATAAACATGGAATTTCTTTCTACTTATTTAGTTATTTGATTTCTTTATTCAGAGTTTTGAAGCTTTCTTCATAATGATCTTGTACATATTGTGTAAGACTTATACCTAAGTATTTAATTTTTGGTGGTGCTAATGTAAATTCATTATGTTTTTTTTTTTTTCAAATTTCGGTTGTTCATTCATGATACATAGGAAAGTGATCAACTCTTGTATATTAACCTTATATCCTGCAACCTTGTTAGAATCACTTATTAGTTCCTGCAACAGTATGTTTTTAATGCTTTCTTTTTTCTTGACTTTGGTGTTGTGCTTGAAAAATTATTCCCAAACCATATACATTCCTTTAGAGTTTTTATGGATTTTATTATATTCAGATCTTTAGTAAATTTGGTATTTGTTTTGATTTGAGGGATGAAGTCTTTTTAAAATGATATTATACTCTCCCTAAATGGTATTATTTTTTCTAACTGGTAATTCACTTGTCCTAATACCATTTACTGAATCCTTTCTCTACCCAGTTCAAATGAGGCACCTCCAAACACCAATTTCTCATTGTTTGTTCTGTGATTTATTTCTGTTCTCTTTTCTAATCAATGGAATTTTTTCCTGTATCAATATCATGCAGTTTCATTACCAAACTGTTGAAATAAAGTCTGATATTCATAACTCTTCTTTAAACTTTTCCCATGCATCATCTCTTCCAAATAAACGTAAGCATAATTTTATCGCATTTCTAAACTTTATTTGAAAAAAAAAAAAAGTTTGAGGTTTATTTTCTTCGAGAGACAGAATGCCTATCACTGGTTCACTCCTCAAATGCCTACGAGAGCTGGGCTGAGCCAATGCTGAAGCCAGGATCTGGTCTCCCACAAGGGTGCCAGTGCTACCTTCCTTTTTGAGAGCCCATGGCAAGTGTGTATGTGTGTATGGTATGTGGATGTGGGTGTGTGTATAGTGTGGGTGTGGGGGTTTGTATATATGGGTGTTGGTATCTGGATGGGTGTGCAGTGTGTGTGTGGTATGTATGTGTCAGGGGTGTATGGGGGAGAATGGGGTGTGTAGTGGAAGTGTGGGTGTGGGTATAAGAGGGTAGTAGGGATGTATGTGTGTATGTGGGGGGGCATGTATGTGGGGAGAGTGTATATGTGGATGTGGGGTGTGTGTAAGTGTGGGTGTGTAGCGGTAGGTGTGGTAGGGGTATTTATGTGTGTGTGGTGAGGGTATGTATGTGTAGGGGTATGTGAGTATGTGGGATGTAGGTGGGGTATGTGAGTGTGGTGGGGGTGTGTATGTGTATGGGGGTGTGGTGGGGGTGTATGTGGGTATGGGTGGGGGTATGGGGTGTTTATGTGGTGGGGGTGTGTATATGTATGTGTGTGTATGGTGAGGGTATGTATGTGGGGTGTGTGTGTGGTAGCGGATTTGTATGTGGGTGTGGGTGGGTGGGGTATGGAGGTGTGTATGTGTGTGTGACGGGGGTGTATTGAGGGGGTGTGAATGTGGTGGGGATGTGGGTGTGGGGATGTGGATATGGCTGTGAGTTTGGTGGGGGTGTGTATGTGTGTGGGAGTATGCGTATGGATATGTGGGTATGGGTGTGGGTTTGGTGGAGGTGTGTATGTGGGGGAGGGGGGGTGTGGGTTTGGTGGAGCTGTGTATGTGTGTGGGAGTATGTGGGGGTGTGGGTATGGGTGTGGGTTTGGTAGGGCTGTGTATGTGTGGGAGTGTGGGTATGGGTGTGGGTTTGGAGGGGGTGTATATATGGGGGTATAGATGTAGGTTTGGTGGGGGTGTGTATGTGGGGGGTGTATGTGTGTGGGAGTGTGTGGGTGGGTGAGTTGGGTGTGTGGGTATGGGTGTGGATTTGGTGGGGCTGTGTATGTGGGGGTGTGGGTTTGGTGGGTATGTATGTGTGTGGGGGTATGGGTATGGGTGTGTGGGTATGGGTGTGGATTTGGTGGGGCTGTGTATGTGTGTGGGAGTGTGAGGGTGTGGGTTTGGTGGGGTGTGTATGTGTGTGGGTGTGTGGGGGTGTGGGTATGGGTGTGGGTTTGGTGGGGGTGTGTATGTGTGTGGGGGTGTGGGTATGGGTGTGGGTTTGGTGGGGGTGTGTATGTGGGGGGGTGTGGGGGTGGTGGGAGGAGCCACCTGCAGTGTCTTGAAGCCAATGAGGACACCAAAGCTGAGCATCCACAACACAGATGTATTCAGCAGCTGAGGAAGGGAGGAGAGGAGTCTAGCTCACTCTCACATCAGCTTCTCCACCTACTGCACCATAGAGTCACAGATATTGGGCAACAGATGTGGGGGGATGGCCATGCAAAAGAGCAGGGGAATAGTCATTGCTTTTCTGGGAAAGGGGAGGAGTAATTCTCAGAAGAGGGAAGTCACCTTTCTTTTTGTGTCCGCCTGCTGAGGTTGTCATGGTGACCGACAACTGTCATGCCTGGTAGGAGTGTTGCTTAGCATGGAAATTGGATTATAGTGAAGTTTGAGGTGTCCTGGGGGTAGCTCAGGTAGCTACAGTGGGTCTAACTGATCCTGGATGGTTAGCCTAAGGGGGTAACTTCTGACCAATAGGCGTCCTGCTCTCAAAGAGGGGATTGAAGTTTAAGTAGTTCTTGCAGGCGCTGCCTGGGTGACAATCCTTTGAGCCATCCATCCCCTGTGCCTCCCAGGGCTGCATAAGCTGACAGCTACAGTCAGAGCCAGAGGGAATTAGCCCAAATGCCTGCTCTTCAAGACTTTTTTTTTTTTTTTTGTAATTTTTCATTCTGTTCACAATTACATTGTTTTAAAAGTTATGTTAAGCCTTGAGCAGTGTACTTTCTGGGCATTTTGTTGTCTTATGGATATGTAGTATCTAAATATCTCTTCTAAAAATGTAAAGGTGCAATATATATGAATGGTGCTAGCTAGCAATTTTTTTTTGCTATCATGCTATTTCTAAAGTCCATATCCTTAAGTATGCTTATAATCTGGAGGAACAGAAAACACCTTCCAGTGTGGATGAAACTTAGGGTTTTGTTCCAGTTTTTGGTTGCCTGTTTCATGGGAGGCTCCCTGGCTCCTTCTGCTATGGAAATGGCAGGAAATGTGTTTTATGTTGATTGTTTCATTTGTTGAGTTTCCTCTGAAAGAAACTGTGTAAATGGGAGGGGACTGAGGAAGTCCTAAGGAGTCAAGAAGAGAACAGAGATGTTTTCAAGGGAAATATGTTCCTATTTTAGAGTCCTAAAATTTCCAAATTCTAGGCTTTTTTTCCACCTGTTGGGACAGGAGCTGAGGTAGGAACTCTGCAGGCAGGAACTCCCAGGTGTTTATTCAGAGTTCTCTAACCTACCCCACCCTCATGAGAATTCTTAAAGGGACTGTTGTCTCACAACTGCCAAGATATCTTAGAATTGTTAGCAGAGATGAGTGGGGTAAAGATTCTTGTCTTGGAATTCAGACATGAAGTGGAGATGAGTGGTCAGCAAGGTGGTGGGGTTTAGTGGGGCAGGGCATCCATCAGGACGGATGGGCACCTCTGCAGGTGGAATTTGAGAGTGAGACTGGGGAAAGTAAGGTCGCATGGTTTGCTTAATGGAAAGAACACACCTGACAGACCAGGGGAAAGAACTGAGAGCTGAGTGCAGTCTACATCCAGACTGCGGCCTGTTAGGCATGGGGCCCTGTTCTCCCTCCTCTGGACAAAGTTTGCTGGGTAAGAAGTAGGTAAAATTTCTCCCAAAGTTTCATTACCGACCATGATCAGACTGGACAGTCCACTTGACCCTGGGGTGGGGGGGGGGGGGTTTCTGCAGGAAGTCTGTGAAGGTTTCATCACCCAGGGTAATCAGGCTTGCTAGCCCATGTGGCCCGGGCCGAGGATTCCGCTCGGGAGCTCTCCTTGTGGGGAAGCCTGGGACCACCATCAAGGTAGCAGGGTGTGGGCCGGACTTTGTTGTGGTAATATTGGGCGGCTTCCAAGCTGTGCTTCTGAGGCGCTAGAGGCTGCTACATTCCTTCCCACAGAAGCTCGGATTTCCTTGAGCCCTTCACACACACACAGGCTAACGTCTGACTTCCCAGGGGCCAGTGGATTGGCCAGACAGAGATCCATGGTACACTCAGGGGCAGCTGATGGGCGAATCAGTTCACTTTATTAACCCAGATTTACTCGATAGTTGCTAGGGAAATAATAGGTAAAAAAGATGAAAAATGTTATCTCTGAAATACTCTCCTAGATGTAATGGAACTGGGTTGTTTTTTTTTTTTTTTTTTTTTTTTTTTTTTAGTAAAGAAGCTGTAATATAAATACAAAATATATCATTAGAGATTGGTTTAGTTACTGGAGACGTGTAGAATAGGTCCTTGTCCCCCATAAGGAGAGAATTTCAGACGTAAGCAAGCAAAGTGCAGTGAGGCAGCTCACCCGACAAGCCACCCACCTTCTTTCCAACTGCAGTTTATAAGGGTGTGGGGGCCACTTCTTCCCCTCTTTCTCTCCGCCCCTCATCCTTCTGAGACATTGCTGGACAGAGGGGCTTTCTGGTTGTGAAATTCCTCCCAAAGTTTTATTATCCAGTGTTATCACACCAAATAGCCTCCTTGGCATTGGGCCAGAAGGATTCTCCTGAGAAGTCTCCAGGGGGAAGGCAGAGACCCTAACAAGACTAACAGACATGGGTGGGACTTGGACCCTAACAAGACTAACAGACATGGGTGGGACTTGGACCCTAACAAGATTACAGGACATGGGTGGGACTTGGACCCTAACAAGATTACAGGACATGGGTGGGACGTGGAAATGGCTGCTGGCCAGGCTGCTGCATTTCTTCCTATATGAACTTCCTGTCTTTTCCCTTTAGCCCCTTTCACTCAACCCAGGCTGATATCTTTCTTTCTCCCTAACAGTTTGAACTTACTTCAGTGTTAAAGCTTTTTAAAATCTATTTCAAGGAAGCATATCATAAGTTGATGGGAAAAGCACAGTCTTGAGGAATGTGGGTTTTAGACTAGTGATGGGGTTGCCCAGCTGCGAGACCCAGGGCCTAGGGCTGGCGTTGCTGCCATGTGACTCAAGGCCATGTCACTGTCTCTTACCAAGTTTTGGCTTCCTCTTTGGTGAAACAGGAGTGATGATGAAGATCCTTCTGACTGGAGTCACAGTGAGACCTAGGAAGCACTTGGCTGTTATGTGACTCACATAATATGTGCAGTAAATATCACTAAGACTTTTATACAGGTCATTTTAAACCCTTTTCCTATCCCAGGATAAACACATTCTGTGGGTGTCTGCCTCTTTAATTCTTTCAATAACTCTTTAGGTGAGGCTTAGTCTCACTTTACAAATAAGAAAAGTAAGGATGACAAGGGTCAGCTTGCGCACACTCATGTAACTAATGAGTGTCAGTTCTTAGATCCAAAACAAATTCTTACTCTTTTCCTGGTTATGTATTTGAAAGGCAAAAAGAGAGAGAGGGGAACAGAGAGAGATCTTCCATCCATTGCTTCATTCCCCAGATGCCTGCAACAGCCAGGGTGGGCCAGGCTGAGGCCAGGAGCCAGGAACTCCGTCCAGGTCTCCCATGTGAGTGGCAGGGACTCAACCCAGCTGAGCCCCCAAAGCGCTTGTTCTTAACATCTGGAGCACACATCCGTTTACAATGGTGACAAGAGGAACAGTGTACATGTTAGAGACTCAGATCAGAACTTGAAAGCTGTGAGGGAAAATGGAAAGTAGGAAGGCATGAGGACTTCAGTGGTGTGGTGCATACCTGGAGGCGCAGAGTCAGGCGGGGGTGCGCAGTGAGCGCAGCGAAGGAAACGGAACGTGTGAGTCGTCTGCTGGGAAGGCTGCCCTTTGGCATTGCACACTCGCTTTACAGGAGAATGGGCTGGAAAAGGCAGGGTCAGCGCGGGTGTAGGAGTCAAGCAGGACCCCTGCCTGGGGTGGGGTTTGCTTTTATTATTCTTTTCTTGTCAGGCTGATTCCTCGTTCTCTCGAATCTTGTATCTCGGGCATATTTTCTGGATGAATATGGACTAGTTGTTACTACTCTGTCATTTGTGCACATCTTGCCAGGATGCTCAGTTCCCTAGTTCATCATGGAGATACTACAGCAAATAAGGCTGAATTCCGATGCCAAACTGGAGTAAGATCGGCAAGTTCTGTGACATCATGTTTCACTACAAGGAGATTGCCTTCTCCACAGCTTCTCCACTAATACTGCTTTTTCTTTTTTAACCAACTTTTACACACCACTGTAAATTTCATTCCTGTGCCCCTCCCCATGTCTCTTTAGGGAAAGAATTCAAAGACAGATAAGATCTTTTGAAGGAACTTGGAATTTAGTACCTAATACAACACATGTATAATAAGAGCAGGAAAACAAATACAAGAACATTAAATTCTGTGCCTTGGAGGACAGAGGTCGAGTTAAGTTACCTAGAGAATTTGTGAGCTGACCCCGGATGGCTTGTGACAGAGCTAGGAGAGGTGTCTGAACCCCAGGGCTGCCTGAGGAGGCACAGAGCACCCTGGCCATCCGTGCCCTCTGCAGAGTCAGGGCTGCTGGGGACAAATAGAATTTGGGGTGACTGTTTCCAAAAGAGGACTTGTCATTTGTAACCTGCAGCTCTGCAGAGTGGAGACAAGGTTGAAGTACAGTAGAGAGAGAAAAGCCACATTGTACCACTGTAGCTCTCCACCTTGGAAGAAACTTGTGTTCCAGAGATCACCCCACTTGCTTATTTGGGCTGCTTTCCCTGTATTTGCCTGCTCTTCTTATTGTTTTAATTTATCTATTTCAGAGGCAGAAAGAGACAGACCCGTCGAGCCAGCTCCCATCTGTTCACTCTCCAAATGCTAAGAGCCAATTCAAGGACTCAGTCACTTGAGTTATCACTATTAACCCCCCAGGGTGTGCATTAGCAGGAAGCTGGAATCAGGAGTAGAGTCAGGACCCGGGCACTCTGGGATTTGGGTGTCTTACCCACTGTGCCAAATGCCCACACTGTTCTGACTGCTTTGTTACCGAGCTCCCTACTGGTCTTGGGTGCAGATCGCACATCCTCGGCTTGCAGCGCACCAGGCCCTGCTCCCTGTCCTTGTTTGCTCCAGCTCTTCTGACTGCTTTCTCCTCTCATGATTTTACTTTCAGACTTTCCACAGCTGTATACCACATCGATCACAACGTTACTCAGCATTGTGGCCCAGCGGGTTAATAGCCTCTTGCAACCCTGGCATCCCAAATCAGAGTGCCAGTGTGGGTCCTCCTGCCTGCTCTACTTCTATTCCAGCTCTCTGCTAATGCACCTGGGAAGGCCGCGGAAGGTGGTCTAAGTATTTGGGCCCCTGCCACCCATGTGGGAAACCCAGATGGAGTTCCTGGTTCCAGACTTTGGCCTGGTCCAGCTCCAGTCATTGCAGCCATTTGGGGAGGGAACCAACAGATGGAAGATCTCTCTCTTTGTCTCTCCTCCCTCTTTTTCTGTCACTATGCATTTCAGATAAATAAATAAATCTGAAAACAAGAAAACTCAAAAACCTGTCACACAGCCAGCCTCAGCTGCAGAGAAGATTGGAAAATACAATTTAGCATTAGAAGCAGGCCACAGAAGAGGCACAGTGGAGAATAAGTGTGTTTGCTACAATGAACTCCCCCCTTTTTTCCCTTTTTAATTTTTTAAAAATATTTATTTATTTATTTGAAAGCCAGAGTTACACAGAGAGGAGAGAGAGAGAGAGAGAGAGAGAGAGAGAGTGTCTTCTATCCAATGGCTCACTCCCCAATTGGCCACAACGGCCAGAGCTGCACCAATCCGAAGCCAGGAGCCAAGAGCTTCTTCCAGGTCTTTCACGTGGGTGCAGGGGCCCAAGGACTCGGGCCGTCATCTACTGCTTTCCAGGACCACAGCAGAGAGCTGGATCAGAAGTGGAGCAGCCAGGTCTCAAACTGGTGCCCATATGGGATGCCAGCGCTTCACGCCAGGGTGTCAACCCACTGTGCCACAACACCGGCCCCTCCCTTTTGAATTTATTAGGAAGCAGAGAGAGAGAGAGAGAGCTCTTCAGTCCACTGCTTTACTACCGAAATGTCTGCAGGAGACAGGGCTAGAGCTGGCCAAGGCCGTGATCCCAGAGCCCAGTCTGGGTCTCCTACATGGGTGGCAGGGAACTAGCTACTCGAGCCCTCACCACTGCCTCACAGCATTTGCAGTAGCAGGAGCTGATTAGAAGCAGAGTCTGGATTCAAAACTGGAGACTGAAGTGGCACGTGGGCAGCCCAAGCAGCAGCTTAACCACGGCCAAATGTCCACCCCTTTCTTCTTTCTTATCAGTCCAACTCTTTCTCTAAAGAAACAAAAATTATTTAAAGATTACATTCTTGGGGCTGGTGCTGCAGTATAGTGGGTAAAGCCGCCACCTGCAGTGCCAGCATCCCAAATGGGCACCGGTTCAAGTCCCTGCTACTATGGCCTGGGAAAGCAGTAGAAGATGGCCCAAGTCCTTGGGCCCCTGCACCTGCATGGGAGACCCAGAAGAAGCTCCTGGCTTCTAGCTTCAGATTGGTGCAGCCCTGGCTGATGTAACCATCTGGAGAGTGAACCAGCAGACGAAGACCTCTCTCTCTGCCTCTGCCTCTGCCTCTCTCTCTCTGTAACTCTGCCTTTCAAATTAATTAATTAATCAAATTAATTAATTAATTTTTTAAAAAACACCCAGATTACATTCTTTCTTCACTGTTGTAATGCACCTAGGAAAGCAGCAGAAAATGGCTTAAGTCCTTGGACCCCTGCCACTCGTGTGGGAGACCCAGATGGATTTCCAGAGTCCTGGCTTTGGCCTTATCCAGCCCCAGCCATTGCAGCCATCTGGGGAGTGAGCCAGCAGATAGACTGTCTCTCCCTGTCTAATCGCTCGCTCTGTGACTGTGCTTTTCAAATAAATCAATAAGTGCTTTTTAAGAAAAAAAAAAAGTTCCAGCCTTAATGGGCAACAATAAAGTATACATAAACACCCACAAACAGTAATGAAATATACACCCATAAATATCAGCAAAGTCTGCTGCAAAAGCCGGCGCTGAGGCTCACTAGGCTAATCCTCTGCCTGTGGTGCCGGCACCCCGGGTTCTAGTCCTGGTTGGGGCACCAGATTCTGTCCTGGTTGCTCCTTTTCCAGGCCAGCTCTCTGCTGTGGCCTGGGAGTGCAGTGGAGGATGACCCAGATGCTTGGGCCCTGCACCCGCATGGGAGACCAGGAGGAAGCACCTGGCTCCTGGCTTCGGATCAGTGCAGCACGCTGGCCGCAACACGCTGGCCATAGCTGCCACTTGGAGGGTGAACCAACGGGAAAGGAAGACCTTTCTCTCTGTCTTTCTCTCTCTGTCTATGCCTGTCAAAAAGAAAAAAAATCAGCAAATTCTGCAGTCACAATTCATAGTAGATGATAGATACAGACACAAGTAGATAGCTACTTGCTAAATTCAAATCAGTGTTTTGGCTAATGATGCTTCAATGTAATGTCTAAACATGTTAACTTTTTTGTTTTTCATTAAGGTTGACAGATTTGCAATGGAATTAGAGAAGAGCCGGAATCTGAGCAACACCATAGTACATGTTGACATGGACGCTTTCTATGCTGCTGTGGAGATGCGGGACAACCCGGAACTGAAGGACAAGCCCATTGCTGTGGGCTCAATGAGTATGTTGGTAAGTGAGTGAAGATGGAGAGTGAAGTGGGAATTTCATACATACTCTAGTCAGTCTTCCTGCTTCATGAAGGGGAAAGCCGTTATTGAGTTCCATCCCTAGTCGAAATGTTTTTACAAGAACAATTGTTCAAACATAAGACATAAAACTTAATTGGAGTGTGTGCAAAGTGTTTGGTGCCACAGTTAGGATGTTGCTTGAGACCCACGTCCCACACTGGAGGGCCTGGGTTTGGTCCCAGCTCTGCTTCTGGTCTAGCGCCTGCAAATGTGCACCCTGGGAGGCAGCAGGTGGTAGCTTTAATGTTTGGGTCACTGCCGCCCGCATGGAAAACCAGAGTTGAATTCTGGATTCCTGGCTTCTGCCTGACCCAGCCTCAGCTGTTGTGGGAATTTGGAGAGTGAACCAGTGAATGTAGATCTCTGTCTATATCTTCTCTCTTTCAAGTAAATAAATGTAAATTTAGAAAATTTTTAATATTTAAAGCTTTTAAACTTTACTCATTACATTTTAGAGACTTATCTGACCATGCATTAGCCCTTTGATTTTTTAAAGCAAATTCCAGAAGTGTACTAAAAGTTTGAGTATGATCATCCATACCCAGAATCCAAGAATTTTTTTTTTTTTTTTTTTTTTTTTTTTTTGACAGGCAGAGTGGACAGTGAGAGAGAGAGAGAGAGACAGAGAGAAATGTCTTCCTTTGCCATTGGTTCACCCTCCAATGGCCGCTGCGGCCGGCGCACCGCGCTGATCCGAAGGCAGGAGCCAGGTACTTCTCCTGGTCTTCCATGGGGTGCAGGGCCCAAGTTGCAGGGCCCAAGGACTTGGGCCATCCTCCACTGCCTTCCCTGGCCACAGCAGAGAGCTGGCCTGGAAGAGGGGCAACCGGGAAAGAATCCGGCGCCCTGACCGGGACTAAAACCTGGTGTGCCGGTGCCGCAAGGCGGAGGATTAGCCTAGTGAGCCGTGGCGCCAGCCCCAAGAACATTTTAAGTCTCCTACATGACACTGTAAGATTTCAAATTTCCAGATTAGGGATGCCTGACCAGTAAAGTATAAACTGATATCCTTTAATCCAGAGAGCTCCAAAACCTGAGATACTTTCCTGGGTAAAGGGTGCTTAACCTGTATCATGGTATAGTATTACTTTCTATTCTGTTACTTTTATGTGACACCTGTATTAGTTGTACTATCCCATTACCTCACAACTATTCTATCCTGTTTATTGTACTGTTGCTTCCATGTAACATCACCTACTATCTTACAAAGTTTGATCTATACTAGATAGAGTACAGGTATAACTTTTATCTTTTTTTTGTTTGTTTGTTTTTGTTTTTTGTTTTTGACAGGCAGAGTGGACAGTGAGAGAGAGAGACAGAGAGAAAGGTCTTCCTTTGCCGTTGGTTCACCCTCCAATGGCCGCCGCGGCCGGCGCGCTGCGGCCGGCGCACCGCGCTGATCCGATGGCAGGAGCCAGGAGCCAGGTGCTTTTCCTGGTCTCCCATGGGGTGCAGGGCCCAAGCACCTGGGCCATCCTCCACTGCACTCCCTGGCCACAGCAGAGAGCTGGCCTGGAAGAGGGGCAACCGGGACAGACTCCAGTGCCCCGACCGGGACTAGAACCCGGTGTGCCGGCGCCGCTAGGCGGAGGATTAGCCTAGTGAGCCATGGCGCCGGCCTCTTTTATCTATTTTTTTGTTTTGATTAATTTGTTTGAAAGGCAGAATGGCAGAGACAGAGAGGTCTTTCATTCTCTGGTTTACTACCCAAATAGTGCAGTGTCCTGGGCTGGGTTAGCCCAAAGCCAGGAGCCAGGAACTCCATAAGGGTCTCTTACACGGGTGGCAGGTTGCCCATGCACTTGGGCCATCTCTGCTACTTTCCCAGGTATTGGGTTGGAAGCAGAGCAGCTGGGACATGAACTGGCACTCAGATAGGGGATGCTGGTGTTTCAGTCAGCACCCTAACCTGCTGCACCGCAACGCTAGCCACACAGGTATGCCTTTTCAAACCAGTGAATTTAGTACCTGGAAATGTAAGGGAAGCTTCTATCTTCTTAGGACAGTCTTGCTTATTACTTGTTATCACATTCTGAGTAAGGGCAGCAGTGAGAGAGGGTCGTGGTTCATGACAGTCGGCTGTAAGAGAGATGTCCTTGAATTGAATGTGCCTATCAGTAATGTGTTTCTTATGAATACATTGATCGATATTTCCACTTAGCTTTCTGTATTTTTCCCCATGTGGTCAATTCTCCTTCAGTCTACTTCAAATTACCACGCAAGAAGGTTTGGTGTCCGTGCAGCCATGCCAGGATTTATCGCCAAGCGACTGTGCCCACAGCTTATTATAGTGCCCCCCAACTTCGACAAGTATCGAGCCGTGAGTCAGGAGGTAAGTGGCCGTATCACCTCAGCTCACAGCCCTCACTGGTTTCCTGCCTGCAGTCTGAGTGCCTCCACCCTTCAGGACACGGGCTCGGCTTATCCCTGCAGTCCTCCCCTACCACTTCCTCTGGGCTCAGCATGGTTCCCGGAACATAGCATTCTGTACCCCTTACTTTTTTGCTTTTATGTGTATTTTTATTTGCTTAGAAAACTTTGAATAGCCTTAATTATGTATAAAAATAGCTAGCCATTTTCCCTTAATATGCAATATAAATTTCCTTCTAGAACTGACTTGTATTTGTGATTTATAAAATCTGCTCATCATTAATTTCAGTCTTTTCTGAATACGTTTTTATCAGTGTTTTTGAACAGGGACGGAATTTGCAGTTCTCATTAGCTGCTTTCCACACCCTACGATCTAAGGAAGGTGTCTAATGTCTAAGAAACCAGTCAGCGTGGAGAAAGGGCGTAATCCATTGCTTCGGAAGAGGTCCCTGAAATATAAAGATTTGCTTATTTGTCAAAGTCCCAAACTGTCTCATGTGAAAAGCTGCCGCTTCCACGGTTTCGATGGCAGCTGGCCTGTCCTGTCGTGCTGGTATTTGTAACCTGCACCAGATGTTGCAGTAGCACACCAGACGCTTGGCAGCTGCGGCAGCACTCAGACCTGTGCTGCCCTCAGGACATCTGCACCGTTTATTTGTATTCCCCTGCAGAGGACACCTCATTCCAAGTCTAAAAATCGTTCTTTTCTTTAAATCTCTCAGCAACTGTCTGTGGAACTTTGTGCTTACCTCGGAAAAGGGGGCTGGAGGGGGAAACATTCACATTTGGTGATTATTTATCTCTTTTACTGTATTTCTCATTTTTGTTAAAAAAAAAAAGATTGATTGATTTGAAAGGCAGAGAGAGAGAAAAAAAAAACAGAGAGCGATCTTCTATCTGCTGGTTCACTCCCCAGTTGGCCACAATGGCCAGGGCTGGGCCAGGCAGAAGCCAAGAGCCTGGAACTGCACTTGCCCCTGTAGGTGGCAGGGGCCCAAGCGCTTGAGCCACCATCTGCTGCTTTCCCAGGCACACCAGCAGGGAGCTGGATCTGAAACAGAAAAGCTGGGACTCTAGCCAACTTAGCCTACTGTGCCACAATGCTGGCCCCGTCATTGTATTCCATATTAAAAGAGATAAAATGAGACCAGGATAAGTACCTGGCTCCTGCCATTGGCAGTGCGGTGCGCCGGCCACAGCGCACCGGCCGCGGCAGCCATTGGAGGGTGAACCAACGGCAAAAGGAAGACCTTTCTCTCTGTCTCTCTCTCACTGTCCACTCTGCCTGTCAAAAAAAAAAAAAAAAAAAAAAAGAGAGAGAGAGAGAGAGATAAAATGTTCATCATAACTATTACAGGCTTTAAAATTTTAAAGTCCTGTGAAGAATTTTTAAGAATAAAATAAAATCCTCCTTTAACTCAGTGCAACTATTTTTTTTTTTTTTTACAGGCAGAGTGGACAGAGAGAGACAGAGAGAAAGGTCTTCCTTTTGCCGTTAGTTCACCCTCCAATGGCCGCCACGGCCAGCGCGCTGCAGCTGGCGCACCGCGCTGATCCAATGGCAGGAGCCAGGTACTTCTCCTGGTCTCCCATGGGTGCAGGGCCCAAGTACTTGGGCCATCCTCCACTGCACTCCCTGGCCACAGCAGAGAGCTGGCCTGGAAGAGGGGCAACCGGGACAGAATCCAGCGCCCCGACCGGGACTAGAACCCGGTGTGCCGGCACCGCAAGGCAGAGGATTAGCCTAGTGAGCCGCGGCGCCGGCCAACTCAGTACAACTTCTGACACATGACAAATATATACGAACAAACTGTTTTTAGCCATCTTTAGTCTGGTTAGTTATATCAATTGGAGAAATACTCAGATTTGAGCAGGATCTACCTCGGTTATTTGTAGATAACAAATGAATTCTTATGTGTAAATGAACTGTAGCACAAATTTGTCACTGACTGCAGGTACATCAATGTTTATGGATTGGTTCAAAAGCTTAAGGAAGTGCTCATTCTGCTTTACCCGAAATGCTGTAGTAGCTTTCATCGTTCTTGGAGCTCTGCATGATTGGTCCTTCCTGGGACGTGTCTGTTTCAGTTCCGGTGGCAGTCTGTGAAGGAAGCCAGCACACAGCCCTGTCTCTAGGGATGCTGCCCATTCAGAACCTCAGGTGGCTGCCAGCCACAGGCTTGCCATGGTGCCTTTTCCCTGGAAAGATTCTAGTGGGACGCATTATAAAAATGGTCTCTTCTACAACAACAAAGCTAATTAAGGTACCCTCCTGAGTAAAATGTGGCCAAGCTTTGTGACATCGTTTTCTAAAATTCTCCTTGCCGTGGCTGGTCATAATGGTGTGAGACTAATACGCTGTATTTTATGAAACAACGGGAAGAACAACTTGCTGTAAATGCGTGGACGAAAGCGTAATTCATGGACGTGCATGACGTGCGTGTTGCTTGGTGGCCGTTCCCTCTAGTCACAGCTGATACTCCGGGGCTAAAGAAAACTTAAGTTTTATGTAATACTTTTGTCTTGTGTGAGTGTCTTACATGGGTAGCATCTGTAATTCTCATCCCTTTCCCTAAGAGGCAACTCCAGACGTTTCCTATCATGTAAAGGGGTCATGGAATTGAACTGCAGCTTGTACATCCTGGTCATTCCAGATTGCAGTAGATAAGAGCTTCATGTTCTTGTATGGAAGCTTGTGTTAATGTGTATATTAAATGGAATTTTATTTGAATGTTATCATTTATTGATATGTGTCTGCTTTCCAAAGCAACATGGTACATTTGTGTAAAATTACCCCTTTTGAAATGAACAAAAATCATAAAAAGTGAGCGGGAATGGGATTCACCCTATTGTTCCTGCGTGTGCTTCTGACTCAGTACCTGAAACCTTGACTGTTTTTTTCCTCTGCCTCCCAGAATGATGCTGTCCAGGATTTATATTAATTGTTTTCTGCATCTTGATATAGACGGCTAAATAGAGATGCATAAAATGAAGCTGTTTTGTGGTCTTCTGCCTTCATGATCTGCTTTAATTCAAAAGAATTGACAAATATGTCCTCATAGTGAATTATTTATTCCTTAAATCCATGAGTTATTGATTGTAGAATCATTATTGTAGTTGCAGAGCAAAAGTACTGAACTTTTTTTATCTGCTATATGGAGAGACTTTTGCTATAGTAGCAAAATTTAAAGCTTTTTATTCCTTTTGAAGGTTAAGGAAATACTTGCTGATTATGATCCTGATTTTATGGCCATGAGCCTGGATGAAGCCTACTTGAATATCACAAAGCACTTAGAGGAAAGACAGCACTGGCCAGAGGACAAAAGAAGGTACCTCTCCCAGATGGGGAACTCTGCAGACGATGGTAAGCAACTTACTGGAACCCTCAGACTGAAAGCCAGAAAAACAGCCTTTCAAACTGAGCTGCTTGACTCATTACCTGATATAAGTGTAGATGGTAGGACCAGACACATCTTTATGAAAATGGAAAATTGGAAACGTAGAATATCTCTGTGGGTCTTCCAGCATATGTTGGAAGCCACATTTAAGCTGAATGAGATTGTTGAAGTATAGGCCTGAGTCTTCAGAGTCCCTGAGCAAGGGAGTTTGCCAGCTGCTGTTTTACTGAGATCTGACTAGCAGACGGTTTGGATATGGCACTGAAGCTGAGGAAGCTTCTGCTTAATGTTAACAATGTCTTTGGTTGTTGTTAAGGAAAGTAAATAAAATTTTTTTAAAGATTTATTTATTTATTTGAATGGCAGAGTTACAGAGAGAGAGAAGGAGAGACAGAGAGAGAGAGAGGTCTTCCACCCCTGGTTCAATCCCCCAGTTGGCTGCAATGACCAGAGCTGTGCTGATCTGAAGCCAGGAGCCAGGAGCTTCCTCCGGGTCTCCCACACGGGTGCAGGAGCCCAAGGACCTGGACCATCTTCCACTGCTTTCCCAGGCCACAGCAGAGAGCTGGATCAGAAGTGGAGCAGCCAAGACTTGAACTGGCGCCCACATGGGATGCTGGCACTGCAGGCGGCAGCTTTCCCCACTATGCCGCAGCTCCAGCCCCAGTAAATAAATTTTTAAAAAGAAAAAGATTAGCCTCAAACATAGCAAAATGTTGGGTAATTTTATTTTTTCCCATTTCCCAAATTTTTATAATCTGGTTATACAGCACAGCAATAATGATTCTTTTCAACGTTGACCAAATTAATGACAGCTTATTCCCAGCGTTTGCTTTGGACTGTTTCTTACAGTTGTTTTATAGACAATGAAACAGTGAAATGCATTGGCCGTCATGGTGGAATGCTTCAGTGCTGTATTAGTTCCCTGATTACATCAACAGCTGCTTCAACAGTTGGTTACAGCAGGTCCTTGCAGAAGCAGGCGATGTTCGGATTCAGGCTCTGCGGCAGCTCTGATGGTGTTCCGAAAGACAGCATTCTGGACCTCACAGTGACTCGCCTGAGGGCAGGGGAGTGCAGGCCTGAGGTGCAGACCCAGCTCCTTACAGGGTGTCTGCAGAAGGGGCTCGTGCACGACAGGTGCTTGCGCGGTCTGCAGTTTCTGTACAGCTCTTTTTGCCTCGCCCCTACCTGTCAAGTTGGGAAATGGGATCCTGATAGATACAGTTTCAACTCCCCTCTGAATTGCTGTACATTGAAAACTCGACATGGAAAACATCTGTGGTGCAATTCACACCACACACTGTAAATTATGAAACTGATCAGACTCTAATCATAGTATTTATGTTTTCTTTACAAAAGTTCTCACAAAAGACCAAGTTCATTTTTCAAAACACATTCATATGTACCTTGAAACTTACATATTTAATTTTTGCTTCTGCATTTGCCTTAATTTGGAAAACATTTATATACATATGTAATAAAATTAAGAAATAGGATCAAAAAACCATTGCCAATCTCAGTTGTTATAAACACATTTATGGGGCCAGAGCTGTGGCTTAGTGGGTAAAACCACCACCTGCAGCACCGGCATCCCATATGGACACTGGTTCGAGTGCTGGCTGCTCCACTTATGATCCATCTCTCTGCTCTGCTGTGGCCTGGGAAAGCAGCAGAAGATAACCCAAGTCCTTGGGCCCCTGCAACTGCTTGGGAGAGCTTGAAGTTGGGAGACCTTGGGTGACCTTGGCTGTTGCAGCCAGCTGGGGAGTGAACCAGCAGATTGAAGACCCCTCTCCCCCTCTCCCCCTCTCCCCCTCTCCCCCTCTCCCCCTCTCCCCCTCTCCCCCTCTCCCCCTCTCCTCCTCTCCCCCTCTCCCCCTCCCCCTCTCTCCCCCTCTCTCCCCTCTCTCTCTCTCTCTCTCTCTCTCTCTTTTTCTCTTTCTCTCTCTGCCTCTCTGTAACTATGCCTTTCAAATAATAAACAAATCTTTTTTAAAAAAATAAACATATTTAAATCTTCCTGTATTAAGCCAAGGGAAGTCTTTAATGAATTTGTACATGATGACATTTAAGTGTAGTTTACAGTCCATATATGAAAATGCAAATAAAATGAAGCAATAACCAGGTTGATATTTTTCTTTTAGTGTTTAATAATTACAGTTTACAGTATATTGATAATAAGGGTTATTTCCCTTACACTTTACTTCAGTTAATCCACTCAGACCTTAAGAATTTGTATATGTAAAAACCATAACTTTCGGGGGTAATTTCTGTTTTGAAAATATGTCCCTAGAAAAAAGGATACCTTGCAAACACGCGAGTCAAAACTGGAGACAGCGTTTGAAAGATGAGCATTCAGATTCTTTGAACTTCTGAAGTTTCTTCCATGAATGAAAAATTAAGGGCCTTTTTTCCCTCTAAAAAACTTATTTTTGGGGTATAGTTATTCCATATGGTTTAGTATCTTTCTCCTGATTCCTAAATTCTAGTTTTCTCTAGGAAACAATAGAGGAGAAAAGGTTTTTTAAGAAAAAAAGAATGTGAACAGGTGATTTTTTAAGAAAAACTTAGAACTGGTGTTTTCTTTATCACACTTACAAAATATAAATGATAGTATTTCTGATCTTGGTTCCTAGAAACAAACTAAATTTGTTTTGTCTTCAGAAATAACTTAAGAAACACTAACTTGTGAGCTTTTCCTGTTTGTAATGCAGATATGCCAAGCAAGGAAGTGGGTGTGCTGGGTGAACAGGACCGGGCCATCTCCCCACTCCTTTTTGAAGACAGCCCCCCTGACTTGCAGCCTTTGCAAGGGAATTCTGGAGAACAAAACAATCCTCAAATACTCCACAACTCAGTTGTTTTTGGAACATCAGCAGAGGAAGTGGTAAAGGAAATTCGTTTCAGAATCAAGCAAAAAACAACACTGACAGCCAGTGCAGGTATTTAAAAACATTAAAGACTATATGGTTGTGACTTTCAAACTGGCTAATTCAGTATAATAGTGTAGTTTCTTATTATGAAACATCTAATGGTATTTAACATACTCATTCTTTGATTTGACTTCTAAGAGCTTTACCTGTCAGAATAGCTGTGAACATATAGATGATACGTTACAGTTAAGCAGAAAAGGCCGTAAACCCAAAAGAAAAACTGTCCTAAAATATCAGGTAGCTATCCTTTTTTGAGCACGAAATATATTTTATTGGCTTTGCATGTAGGTCATAATGATGATTTTTGATTGGAAGACTTCGGTTCTTTCCAAGAATATGTTGCAGGGGAGAACCCGGGTGGCCACCAGGTAGGAGACAGAAGAATCGCCGTGGAGCAGTGCAGCAACTGTGTCAGTGACCCGTGAGGACATCACTGTGTCTTTGTGTGGTGACCGCCGCTCATCACAAAGACTGTAAAAGCTGCACCCTGATTAGGCTAATCCTTTATTTCTGGGCCAAAGCATGAATAATCAGTTCTAGGAAGATGTGTATGGAAATTGAAAGGAACTGTTTAATGAATATATATTTGATTATACCTGCTTCAAGTTGTCTTAAACATCCAGACTTATAGAAATTGTAAAACATTATTCTGATAAGTAGTCCTTTCCTTTGTGAGCAACATAAAGAATGAAAAAACTTAATTATCATTATTTTAAATATATTGTAACCCAGAATCTTTGACTTTTTTTCTCTTTGTGGATAATCTCTATATAAGATTTTTTCAAAGAGTAAACATCCATCCTGAACTCTGAATTTTTTGGGGAAGTAGATAGAATCGCTATAAAACAACCCTGTAAATCTTACTAAAGATAATAAGTAAACAAATAATAATACTTGGTATTAGCTCAGGGAATGAGTATTTAGCCTCGCTGTTAAGACGCTCATGTCGCACATGGGGGTGCCTGAGTTAGTCTCCAGCTCTGGCTCTGCAGACCCTGGGAGGCAGCAGTGATGGTGCAAGTGACCTGGGGAACCTGGGGAGGCTTCTCAGCTCCCATCTCCCACCTTGGCCCAGAGCTAGCCTTTGCATGCATTTGGGGGTGAATTAGCAGATGGGATTTTTCCCAGGCTCTTTCTCTGTGTCTCTGAATTTAAAAAATATGTATTACTCAACTCTGAAATTACTCTTAGATTTTAGAGTATGAAAAATTAAATATTCTTTATCTTTGCTTCACCAAATTAGTAAAATTCCTTTTCCTAAAACCATAGCAAGCCCTGGTAAATGGTAATCAAACTTTATTTTTAAAGTAGTATTACATGTCATTTTGTAAGATATACAGATTTTTTGCATTTAAGGTGTTTTTCTGTTTTGCAATTACATATTTAAAAGTTGTACATATCAACAGAATTTTCTTCTTTTAAGGCATTGCCCCAAATACAATGTTAGCAAAAATATGCAGTGATAAGAATAAACCAAATGGACAATACCAAGTTATCCCCAACAGACAAGCTGTGATGAACTTCATCAAGGACTTACCCATAAGGAAGGTGAGATTTTATAGACAATGTTTCATCTACATGTTCACTCTTCAATTCTGAAGAGAAACTATGTAGGCTGATAATAATTCTATGCTGGCAGATTTTGAAACCATAGATGACACAGCAAGAACCATAATGGCTGGTTGTATTTAGGTTTGAAGGAATCATTCTTTTTTTTTTTTTGACAGGCAGAGTGGACAGTGAGAGAGAGAGAGACAGAGAGAAAGGTCTTCCTTTTGCCGTTGGTTCACCCTCCAATGGCCGGCGCGCTGCGGCCGGCGCGCTGCGGCCGGCGCACCGCGCCGATCCGATGGCAGGAGCCAGGAGCCAGGTGCTTTTCCTGGTCTCCCATGGGGTGCAGGGCCCAAGCACCTGGGCCATCCTCCACTGCACTCCCTGGCCACAGCAGAGGGCTGGCCTGGAAGAGGGGCAACCGGGACAGAATCCGGCGCCCCGACCGGGACTAGAACCCGGTGTGCCGGCGCCGCTAGGCGGAGGATTAGCCTAGTGAGCCGCGGCGCCGGCCTTGAAGGAATCATTCTATGAAGCGTTGCAGGTTTGGTTCAGGAAGCTTATTTGCTAGAAATGTTGAAGGAGTTAATAGATGACAGAATTTAAGTGGACTCCTGCCATGGAAAGGAAAATAAAAAGAATACTTGGAAGAGCCTGTTCAGCTGGAACTAGATTCTGTCTCAGTTCTCATGCCCAGGTTGCTGCCAGATCAGAGAGATTCAAATTATTATAGTTTTTTTTTTTATTTTTATTTTTATTTTTTTTTTTTTTGACAGGCAGAGTGGACAGTGAGAGAGAGAGACAGAGAGAAAGGTCTTCCTTTGCCGTTGGTTCACCCTCTAATGGCCGCCGCGGCCGGCGCGCTGCGGCCGGCGCACCGCGCTGATCCGATGGCAGGAGCCAGGAGCCAGGTGCTTCTCCTGGTCTCCCATGGGGTGCAGGGCCCAAGCACCTGGGCCATCCTCCACTGCACTCCCTGGCCACAGCAGAGGGCTGGCCTGGAAGAGGGGCAACCGGGACAGAATCCGGCGCCCCGACCGGGACTAGAACCCGGGGTGCCGGCGCCGCTAGGCGGAGGATTAGCCCAGTGAGCCGCGGCGCCGGCCTCAAATTATTATAGTTTTTGACAAAATAAACCAAAATACTTGAGCATCTTTAACATGATAAAATTATCCCACAGAGGTTCCAGAAGAAGTTTTATTAGGCTGTAGAGCTTCTAGATTTCTTTGCATATATACATATATACAGACACACACAAACTTTTCTTTTTGACAGTGATTGCTGTGCACACTATGTGGTGTTAGAGGACCTGCTTTTCTCACTCCACATGGTGTCTATGAATGAATATTCTCTGGGTGTATTTCTAGCCCAGGGGAAAGGCTCTCTCAAAGGATACACAGAGCCTCTAAAATGGTTACTGATTATGTCAGGTATCTCTGGAGAAGTGTATTCCAGTATGTTTTTCAGTGTCTGAATAGTGTTCCGTTAGCAAAGCTCTGAGTCAAACAGCTGCAGAGTGAACTACCCTTGGGTGGGACACTCTGTATATGGCTACATTAGAAATACATCAGTTGTGTAGTACAAGTTCCATTTAAATTTGTTTATCCCACCATTCTTCAAGGTTATAAGATTACAGAACTCCTTTTTTAAACACCTTTTAAAATTCCATGAAACACTACTTTTGGAAGTGTGGTCAAAAAGTAATTAAGGGGCCAGTGCTCTGGCGCAGCGGGTTAAAGCCTTGGTCTGCAGCGCTGGCATCCCATATGGGTGCCGGTCTGAGTGCTGGCTGCTTCACTTCCAATCCAGCTCTCTGCTATGGCCTGGGAAAGCAGTAGAAGACGGCCCAAGTCCTGCATCCGTGTAGGAGACCCAGAAGAAGCTCCTGGCTCCTGGCTTCAGATCAGCGCAGCTCTTGCGTTGCAGCATCTGGGGACTGAACCAGTGGGTGGGAGACTTTTGTCTCTCTACCTCTGCCTCTCTGTAACTCTGCCTTTCAAATAAATAAAAAGACTTTAAAAAAAAAATTAATTAAAACAGTTTTATTGTAGCACTTGTGAAGATGGTCACATTATTCATATCTTTTATTTATTATAAAAGGTATAATGAGATTATAACCTCAGTTCTTACCTTAATTTTAAAAATTAATGATAAACATTGATTTTCTTCTAGGTTTCCGGAATAGGAAAAGTTACAGAGAAAATGTTAAAGGCTCTCGGAGTTGTCACTTGCACAGAACTCTACCAACAGAGAGCATTACTTTCTCTACTTTTCTCCGAAACGTCTTGGCATTATTTTCTTCATGTCTCCCTGGGTCTAGGTTCAACACACCTGGCAAGGTATCGTTAAGTGTAGTTGTCCTGACTTCGCTTTATCATTTGGTGCTGAAATACTAGTTTTAATCATCGAGACGGAGGCTATAAATATAGATAACATGGTTTTTAAACCGTTTCAGACAAATTAATTTAGGATATAACCTGTGAATTAGAGTCAACAGATTGCATGTGTGGAAGGAAAAGACAGGTGCAGGTCACTGTGAGGCCACTGGCTTTTGGGTAGATGAACAAGAGGATGTACAGCTGCTTTCCCTCCTGTCCTTGCTTTGTTCTTGGTGTGGAACATAGCAGGAGTGCTAGGGGTTGGTTTGTTGAGGGAAGAAATTTGGCTTCTGAAGTAAGAAGATGTGACAATTCTTGGAAACACCTTGATGAGCTAACTGCACTTCTGTTCTAGAAGTAGAAATGGTCACTGGTTCACTGCGAGGTGTTTTGTGTGAGGCATTGTTCTGGGCACTAGGGGTGATAGCAGGAAACAGTACAGAGTCCTCCTCCATGCAGTCTGGAGAAGAGGGGCCAGCACTGTGGTGTAGCGGGTAAAGCTACCACCTGTATCGCCAGTATCCTGTGTGGGTGCTGGTTCAAGTCCCAGCTGCTCTACATCTGCTCTGACTCCCTGCTAATGGACTGGGAAAGCAGTGGAAGATGGTCCAAGTGCTTGCGCCCCTGTTCCTCATGTGGGAGACCCAGAAAACACTCCTGGTTCCTGGCTTCTGCCTGGTCCAGCCTTGGCCATTGGGGCTGTCTGGGGGGATGAATCAGCAGGTGGAAGATTTCTCTCTCTCTCCCCCTCTCCTCCTTTCTCACCCCCTCTCTCCTCCCACATCCCCTCTCTCCCCCTCTTTTCCCCCCTCTCACCCCTCCCCCCTGCATCCCCTGTGTCCCTCCTCTCTCCCCCCACTCTCTCTCTCCCTCTCTCACCTCTCTCCCTCCCTCTCTATAACTCTGACTTTCAAATCTATAGACAAGTAGAAGAAACTGAAAATAACCAAGGAAGGGTAGGCACCAGATTCAGCAGCCACGATGCCCTTGGGGTGCCCACATTGCATGGCAGAGTACCTAGGTTTGAGTCCCCGCTTCACTTCCAGTTCCAGCTCCCTGCAAGTGTGACCTGGGGGCAGCAGGTGATAGCTCATATACTTGGGTCCCTGCCACCCATGCGGGAGACCTGGATTGGCTTCCTGTCTCCCAGCTTGCAACCCAACCCAAGCCTGGCCCAGCAGCCTCTGCTATTGTGGGCACTTGAAGATCTGTCTGTCTCTGCCTTTCAAATAAACCTCATCCAAAAAAAAATCCAAGCAAACAAATGGAGACAGTGAAGCAGAGCGAGGCACAGAAACTGCCTGGGGGAGTGTGAGGGTGGCAGCGGCCGTCCAGAGGGTGACGGAGGGGCCAGCCACGCGAGGATCAGGGAGGGAGCAGTCTTAAGCAGAGGGGCCTTAGGGGCTGCAAGTGTAAACCTGGGCTGAGTGGAACGATGGGAGCAGGAGGTGACGGGGGTGGCGGGGTGGCCTGGTCCTGAGCGCCCTGCTGCCAGCCTGCCCGAGGCCGCGCTCTATCTTCTGCCGAGTCTCAGGGCTCCCTCAGCTGGCTGTAATGACATCACAGCACAGTGAGTGCTCTGACGCTGAAACAGCAGGAAGCCAAGCTGCTTTAACCCACAGTCACCCTCTGTTTAGTTCCAGAGCATGAGAACAGCCTACTTCTTTTTTTTTTTTTTTTTTTTTTTTATTTTATTTTTTTGACAGGCAGAGTGGACAGTGAGAGAGAGAGACAGAGAGAAAGGTCTTCCTTTTGCCGTTGGTTCACCCTCCAATGGCCGCCGCGGCCGGTGCGCTGCGGCCGGCGCACCGCGCTGATCCGATGGCAGGAGCCAGGAGCCAGGTGCTTTTCCTGGTCTCCCATGGGGTGCAGGGCCCAAGCACCTGGGCCATCCTCCACTGCACTCCCTGTCCACAGCAGAGAGCTGGCCTGGAAGAGGGGCAACCGGGACAGAATCCGGCGCCCCGACCGGGACTAGAACCCGGTGTGCCGGCGCCGCTAGGCGGAGGATTAGCCTAGTGAGCCGCGGCGCCGGCCTGAGAACAGCCTACTTCTAACATGGTAGCCTGTGGTATTTAGAGATGCAGGTAAGGCAGTACGTGAAAGTCACAGGATTTTCTCAGTCATATCAACTATCAGACCTTCCTAGCCTTCTAGCCCTGTTCCCTGGTGCTCCACTCTGCTTCTTTTTTTTTTTTTTTTTTTCTCAAGATTTATGTATGTGTTAGAAAGGCAGTTACAGAGGTGGGGAGGAAGTGGGGGAGAGAGAGAGAAAGGTCTTCAATCAGCTGGTTCACTTTCTAGATGGCTGCAATGGCCAGAGCTGGGCCAGTCTGAGGCCAGGAGCCTCCCTCGGGTCTCCCACGCAGGTACAGGGGCCCAAGGACTCAGGACATCCTCTACCACCCTCCCAGGTCAGAGCATAGAGCTGGATAGGAAGTGGAGCAGCTGGGACTTGAGCCAGCGCCCACATGGGATGCTGGTGCTACAGACCAGGGCCTTAATCTGGCCCCTTTGCTTTGTTTTTCAATCTGAGTACTTCTCTCTGAACATGTTCCATAACCGCTTCTATTTGTTTATCTGTCTCCCCTGTGGAATATTTGTTTTCTTAAGGGCAGTCTATTACGTCCTCAAGTTCTCAAACAGGGGCCAGCGCCGTGGCTGACTTGGTTAATCCTCTGCCTGTGGCACCAGCATCCCATATGGGCTCCAGGTTCTAGTTCCGGTTGCTCCTCTTCCAGTCCAGCTCTCTTCCAGTCCAGCTCTCTTCCAGTCCAGCTCTCTGCTGTGGCCCGGGATGGCAGTGGAGGATGGCCCAAGTGCTTGGGCCCTGCACCCCATGGGAGACCAGGAAGAAGCACCTGGCCCCTGACTTTGGGTCGGCGCAGGGCCAGCCGTAGCGCCAGCCGTAGCCGCCATTTGGGGAGTGAACCAATGGAAGCAAGACCTTTCTGTCTCTCTCTCTCTCTGTCTCTCTCTCACTGTCTGTAACTCTGTCAAAATAAATAAATAAAAATCTTTAAAAAAAAAAGTTCTCAAACAGATTCACTAAATATTTGGAAAGTGAATAATCTGTGTGTCATTCCAGCTCTCATGGCTTTAGCCATTCCTATCAGAGCAGCTGGAATCCAGCCAAACCAGTAGGCCCAGATTCCCCATCTTCCTCTTGCTCTGTAGCACACTCTGAGTTCTGTAGAGTGATGGATAGGCTGCAGGAGAGAGAAGTGGCTGTTCTAGATGCAAAACTAGATAACTAATAATAAAGTTTAATTACCTCCCATAACTGCAAGCTATTGTACTGCCACCTCCTAGTGTTTTTTTTTTTTTTTTTAAGATTTATTTATTTTACTTGAAAGTCAGAGTTATTCAGAGAGAGAGAGAGAGAGGGAGGTCTTCCATCCGATGGTTCACTCCCCAGTTGGCCGCAACGACTAGAGCTGTGCCGATCTGAAGCCAGGATCCAGGAGCTTCCACCGGGTCTCCCACGTGGGTGCAGAGGGTGCCCAAGGGCCATCTTCTACTGCTTTCCCAGGCCACAGCAGAGAGCTGGACAGGAAGTGGAGCAGCCGGGTCTTGAACCAGCGCCATATAGATGCAGGTGCTTCAGGCCAGGGTGTTAACCTGCTGTGTCACAGCGGCAGCCCCATCCTAGTGGTTTTTATAAGTTCTGGTTTTTGACAGTCAGGTTTTCAAAAGAAGAAATTTGTAATATCTCCATATTCTCAAGCTTATTCTCTTCAGTAGATTCAAACTTGATTCATGACATATGTAATCATGGTAGTATCTTGTTTATGCTCCTTGGTGACTTTTTTTTTTTTTAATTTGTTTATTGTAAAGTCAGAGTTATGTGGGGAGGCCCGGGGAGAGAGAGATCTTGCGTCTGCTGGTTCACTCCCCAGCTGGCTGCAATGGCTGGGGCTGGGCCAGGCTGAAGCCAAGAACCAGGAGCTTCTTCTGGGGCTCCCATGTGGGTGGCAGGGGCCCAAGCACTCAGGCCATCTGCTGTGCCCATATGAGATGCTGGCATCACAGGCAGTTTTACCTGCTACACCACAACACCCAGCTCTGACAGTTTTATTTTTAGATTTAAAAACTTCACTGTTTTTCACAATGTTTAAACTTAAAAAAATTGAGATGTCTTAAGGATGATTGATAATATTAAACCCTGCTGTTTAACTGAAAGGAATTCAGTCTTCTCTAAGAAAGAAAATAATTTTTTTTTTCATTTCCAGGGATGGAGAGAGGAAAAGTATGAGTATTGAGAGGTACTGTTTTGTTATTTATTATTAATTGTTCATAACTAATGTTATTGTAAATTAACTTTTAATAAAAATGTCAGTGAAAATGAAAAAAAAATTTACCTGCAGCGCACAGTAGCCGTTTCCTGAAGTAACCGCCCTAGTATGCTGCTCTGCTTTCTCCAGCTGCTGAACTCTCAGTGGGAAAAAATGAACTGTAGCAATTTTTTAAAAAATTGGCCCTACTCCTGCTCAGGGAAACCAAGCATTTTAGGTCTCCAATCTTAATTTCTAGCCTTCTTTATAAGAATAATTATATTGCATATTTACTTGGGAAATTTAAGAAGTGATCATGGAAATTCTTCCTGAAAGTCTTCAATATTGGTGAAGAAGCAGAGGTGTCAAACGGAGGTTAAGCATCCCTAATCCAGAAATCCCAAATCCAAAACTTTCTGAGCACCATGTGATGCCATGAATATAAAAGTCCCCCCAGACTTCATGAGACAGATGTTGTATAAAATTACCCACAGGCATGTGTGTAAGATGCATATTCATATCCTTGAATAGAGAATTGGTCGAGTGATTTATGTCATTTGTGTGGGTATTATACCCCCGTATATGAGGACATTGCTTATTCACTGGGAACAGTGAATAAGTTCAACTCAGAACAGCAAGGTGCTAAGCCGTGTGACTAACAGCTTACTCTTTATATAAGAAAATGAGAGGAAATGTTTGCTTGCTTGCTCATATTTCTGTGGGACGGTTCTGAAGGAATTCATGAGAATAAGAAACTGGCAACCTCAGTTGCCACCAGCTGGCTAACTGAGGGCTGGGGATAGGTTGGAGGGGTGCTTTCCTGAGCCTTGCACTCATCCCTGGGATCTGTCCTGCCTGTCGTCCTCGTATGCTAATATCACCTCTCAACTTCTTTCAGCACTGCCTTGCAGATGAATTAAACTTCTCTACTTTTAATCTCAACAGCTCCGCATTTCCAGTTGTCTGTTAGACAATACTGCCCAGGTACCAGGAGGCAGTTCCTAAAATCTACTTAAAGATAGTCCCTATCTAGAAAACTCCTGGGATGATGTTCTGGAGCAGTGTCTGTATAAATGTACGCCTGTTGTGTTAACAGTCAGTGACCTTAATCAGCTTTTTAAAAAAATACTGTAGAGAGAACAAGAGTGTGAAATTGCTCCTTTGCGAATTAGCTTACCTATCCAAATTGTTTTCCATTATTTATGTAGATCTTAGATGTTTAATATATCTTAGTTCATCCGAAAACATTATTTTGTACTACAGAAAATATAACTTAATGCTAAGCCATTTAAACACACCTCAGGTGACCCTAAGTTGTTCACTGAAATAATTCTTGTCTTTCTAGAACATTCAGTGAGCTAAGCAAAGCAGAAGAACAGTACAGCCTGTGCCAGGAACTATGCAGGGATCTTGCTCAGGATCTCCAGAAAGAAGGACTGAAGGTACTTCATTTTGATGCGGCAGTCTTGGTTTTTAAAAATTTTAGTAATAAAATAAAGACTAAAATTACAGATTTCTTAAAGAGGAATACAGATTAATAAGTGTTGGAACAGACTGCCCCAACCCCCAACAAACAGAGAAAAAAATCGACTCCAGCCTGTGCCTGAGTTCTGGGAGGCTGGGTGGCTCCAGTGTGATTTGAGAAACTTGATAGTACCTGGGGACTGCATTAGAGTAAGTTCCAAACCAGAATATACTGGCATTAGATAATAAGGCAGGGGGGGGGGGGTTCCCCCAGAACAGTACTCACAGAGGTCCCTTTCCAGTTGTCCTTTGATGTTTTTCTCACATAGACAATGACCTTGTAGAAATAAACATTTTGCCTCAAGGCTCTCATCCAGTTTGTTTAACACATTGAGAAAAAAAACCCTAGAAGACTTTGAACTTTCTGTTTTACAACTTTCACCTATGACAATTCATGTTTGATATTTTCCCAACACTTCCAAACAAAGGTTATTACAAAGTGTGATAAAAGATATTCAAAGTCATGAAAAATGGCATATCTATTATAAATAGTTTTCTTACAATCCTGTCATACTTTGAGTATAAAGAATTCTTTTTAAAAAAAATTAATTTTAGAATGATTTATTTTTTTTTAAGTTTGCTTTTGGAAGGTAAAATGACAGAGAGAGGCAGATCTTTCATCTGCTGGTTCTCTCTCCAGATGTCTGCAGCAGCTGGGGCTGGAGCTAGAAACTCCATCTGGGTCTCCCACGTAGGTGGCAGGGACTCAGATAGTTGTGCCGTCATCTGTTGCTTCCCAGGTGCACTAGCTGGATTGGACCGGTGGTGAGACTCAGTCCCGAGAGCTCTGATTCAGGATATGGGCATCCCAGGTAGCGGCTTAACTGGGCCGTAACGCCCATCCTTAGAATCATTTTGGATTTACAGAAAAGTCGCAAAAATAATAGAGTTCTGATATACCCAGTTTCCTTCATTGCTAACATCTTATATTATGGTGGTACAGTAGTCAAAATGGAAACACTGAAATGAGCACATTGCTGTTAACTGAACTCCAGACACTAAGTGGATTTTACTTATTTTCTTGTTAGTGTTCTGCCTCGTCTAAGAATTGACCAGGGAACTACACTGGCATTAGGTCTTGTGTGTGCCCAGTCGTCTGTGGTCTGTTTCAGTTTCTCAGTCTCTTCTTTTTCAAACCTTCACAGTCTTGAGAAGTGCTGGCCAGGTATACTACAGACATCCCCCCATCTGGTGTATCGATAATTTTATAGTATCGCCCAGGGTTCTGGGTTTTTGGAAAGATGGCCTCAAATGTGAATGCCCTTCTCATCACATCCCATCAGGAGCATGTGACAGCCCCTTGGCAGCCTCCATCTCTTGGATTCTCCACTGTGAGCCACTGTTTTCCCCTGGGAAGTAAGTCAGCAAGTCTAACCCACCCTCAAGTGAGGAAGGGCAGAAATTAAGTTCTACCTCCAGGAGCTAATAAAATACACATAACATAAATTCACCATTTTAATCATTTTTAATTGTATGATTCAATGATATTAAGTACATTAACTGTGCAAACACCAGCACCGTTCATCTCTGGAACATTGTCCTCATCTCCACGTGAAACTCTGTAAAGGAATTTCTGAGGAATTGTTTGTCATAGTGTCTGGCATACAGTGGGCACACAGTAACTTTGATCTATCCAAAAGATGCTGTCAGTGAGGCACCTCCTTACAGCTATTGAATTAATCTCTAAAAAGAGGTTTAGTAACAAGAAAAGTGATCAATTAACTTTGTTCTTTATATAAAGATCTTTTATAAAATTCAGTTCGGGGGGCAGGTTTTATTGCACAACAGGTTAAGCCACTGCTTGGGACTTCTGCATCCCGTGTTGGAGTGCGTGCTCCATGCTTCTGATCCAGCATCCTGCTACTGCACTGGGAGGCAGCAGGTGATGGCCAGAACACTCGGGTTCCTACCAACCACGTGGAAGACGCGGATGGAGCTCTTGACTCTTGGGTTCAGCCTGGTCCAGCCCTGACTGTTGTAGGTGTTTGGGAAGTGAACTGGTGATTGGAAGATCTCTGTCTCTTCCTCACTTTTGGTCACTCTGCCTTTGAAATCCATGAAATTTTCTTAAAGCAATCAGTTGAGAATGGTAATGATGACTTTTGGCTAAATTGGGGTTTCTAAATTACTCCTGAGTTTTAGTTATTCCTTTGGACCATTTTCATTACTGTGTTCCATCAGTGACTGATCTGCCTGCCCCATTTTATGTGTAAGTGGAGACCTAAAGCCATGTGTGACGATGTCTTCCGTGTGTGGCAGGGTAGAACTGTCACTGTGAAGCTGAAGAACGTGGATTTTGAAGTAAAGACGCGAGCGTCTACAGTTCCATGTCTTGTTTCTACTTCAGAAGAAATCTTTGCTGTTGCCAAGGAGTTGCTAAGGACAGAGATTGATGCTGATTTTCCACATCCCTTGAGATTAAGACTTATGGGTATGACTTCATTTCTTGTTTTTCCTTAAATCTACTAGATTTTGCCATCAACTTTGGAATATTATCGCCTCTTGTTTATTTTTTAATCCCATTTAGGAAGTTCTCACTGTGTGCTGCTATTTAGCTTAATCTTTAGAACCAGATGTATATGAAGCCAGGCTCATTCATTTAATTCCAGTTCTTTTCCTTACTACTTATTGAAATCCTGGGGGCAAGGTGTGTTTCAAAATACAGAACTTTACAGCTTTTGAAAGCAAAATTCTGTGCATGGAGACAAGAGTGTTAGGTCTTACTGTGTGTACCTGAGGTGTCATCCCACTGTAAAACATGTTATTGTTTCAGTAGCAAAACAAAAACACACCAGCAGTCTGTGAAGACTCTAAATATCCTCACGGTATTTCAGTCCTTGGCTATACTTGTTTTGTACAATTTTCACAACTTTGGATTTCAGAAGGATGATAAGGGACTGTGACACTGCTGAAACGGTGTGTCCAGTCACTGCGTGGTGGAAACATAAACACAAGTGTGAACTGGGGAGAGAGTGTGACAGGTGTTTCCGACGCTCTCCCGACTGCTAACAGCGCACCATGAGCCGCATTTTCTCCTATAGGAAAGTCAGCTGAATGAAGCCTGCTAACGGGAAAGCTAACGAGCAGGCTTCTGTGGAAGCTTTGTTCAGAGTCGCCAGGCTGGCAGGTACCCAGCATACCCTTCAGGGAGTGAATGGACGAGTCGACTGCAGTATCTCCAGACAGTGGGGCAGTAATGTTCAGCACATAAGAAAACAAGCTCTCTGGCTGGCGCTGCGGCTCACTAGGCTAATCCTCCACCTAGCGGCGCCGGCACACCGGTTTCTAGTCCTGGTCGGGGCGACGGATTCTTTCCCGGTTGCCCCTCTTCCAGGCCAGCTCTCTGCTGTGGCCCGGGAAGGCAGTGGAGGATGGCCCAAGTGCTTGGGCCCTGCACCCCATGGGAGACCAGGAGAAGCACCTGGCTCCTGCCATCGGATCAGTGCGGTATGCCGGCCGTAGTGCGCCAGCTGTGGCGGCCATTGGAGGGTGAACCAACGGCAAAAGGAAGACCTTTCTCTCTGTTTCTCTCTCTCTCACTATCTACTCTGCCTGTCAAAAAAAAAAAAAAAAGAAAGAAAGAAAGAAAGAAAACAAGCTCTCGATTAGCACTGTGGCTTACTTTGCTAATCGTCCGCCTGCGGCGCCGGCACCCCGAGTTCTAGTCCCAGTCAGGGTGCCGGATTCTATCCTGGTTGCTCCTCTTCCAGTCTAGCTCTCTGCTGTGGCTCAGGAGTGCAGTGGAGGATGGCACAGGTCCTTGGGCCCTGCACCCGCAGGGGAGATCAGGAGGAAACACCTGGCTCCTGGCTTCGGATCGGTGCAGCGCGTGGCCAGTTGGAGGGTGAACCAACGGAAAAAGGAAGACCTTTCTCTCTGTCTCTCTCTCTCTCTCACTGTCTAGCTCTGCCTGTCAAAAAAAGAAAAAGAAAAAAGAAAAACGAGCTCTCAAGCCCTGAAGACACATGGAGGAACCTTAATTGCATATTGTTGAATCAAAGCAACCAATCAAAAAAGGGCACACAAGGGATTCCAACTGTGTGACATTTTGGAAAATGCAAAACTATGGAGACAGCGACAACATCAGTGACTGTCAGAGGTTCCGGGAAGGAAGGGAAGAGTGAGCAGAGCACAGAGGATTTTAGGACTGGCAAGGGGCTCTGTATGCTGTAGAGGTGGGCACACGCTGCTGCACACTTGTCTCAACACATCGAAGGCACAACACCCAGAATGCACCTCCATGTCAGCTGAGGACTTGGGGAATAAAGTTTTCTCAGTGCAGGTTCCTGAGTTTAACACATGGTCCAGTCTGGTGCAGGAAGTAGGAGAAGGCTGTGCAGGTGTCGGGGCAGGGGGTATACAGGAACTCTCTGTTCCTCTGTCCAGTTTCACTACGAACCTTCAGCTACTCTAAAACATAAAGCTTGTTTTTATAAAAAGAGCAGGACAGCAGTTGTGGCACATGGTGTAAGTTGCTGCCAGGGTGCCACACCCCATGCTGGAGTGCCAGTGTGAGTCCCGGATGTTGTAGCTTCTGGTCAGCCGCTTCCTGGTGCACCTGAGAGGCAGCAGGAGTGCCCAGGTACTTGGGCCTCTGCCACCATGTGAGAAAGCCAGATGGAGTTCCTGGTGCCTGGCTTCAGCCTGGCCCAGCCCTGGCTGCTGTAGGCATTTGGGGAGTGTTTTCTGTTGTTCTGCCTTTGAAGTAAAGAAAAGCATTTTTTAAAATAAAAGTTAAGAAAAAAAGTTTTAGAACAAGCTAAGGAGTCAGTGTAGTTGATTCTAGTTAGTTACTTAATAGCATGAGTGTCAAATACTAATTGGAAGTCCTAGATAAGGCCAATTCCAGAAAATATTTGGGGACAGTGCTGTGGCACAGCCGATTAAAGCCCTGGCCTGAAGCACTGGCAACTCACATGGGCGCCGGTTCTAGTCCCAGCTGCTCCTTTTCTGATCCGGCTCTCTGTTGTGGCCTGGGATAGCAATAGAAGATGGCTGAAGTCCTTGGGCCCCTGGACCTGCATGGGAGGCCCAGAAGAAGCTCCTGGCTCCTGGCTTTGGATTGGTGCAGCTCTGGCATTGTGGCCATCTGGGGAGTAAATCAGCGGATGGAGGACCTCTCTCTCTGTCTCTACCTCTCTCTGTAACTCTGTGTTTCAAATAAATAAAATAAATCTTTAAAGAAAAAAAGAAAATGTTTAATGCATCCCAGTTTTATAAAGGCAATGTCTTCTCACAATACCCGCTTTAGTTTAGAAAACTATATCCAATGTTTTCATATTGCTCTCAGTCATGCTCTCTGTATGTGTCGCGGCAGTATTGCACAAAATGTTTTTATGCACTGTGAGTAAATTGGCTTTGTTGAATTTGGGATTGACTGGTTGTGACTGGTCTAATGCAGGTGTTCGGGTGTCTGGTTTTCCCAACGAAGAGGACAAGAAGCAGCAGCAAAAGAGCATCGTCGGCTTCCTACAGACTGGAAACCACGTGCTGCCCGCCACAGGGCCTGTGCTAGAGAGAACTGGCATGGATCCGCCTGAAAAACCTCTAGAAGTGTCTCAGAAGAAGAGTTTCTTTGATAAAAAACGATTAGAAAGGAAAGGGAGTCACCAAGACACATTGAAACATGAAGCTGCAGATGAACAGAGTTTGCAGACCTCACAGCCACTGCCAGTTTTACAGAAGATGAGTGAGAATTTAGCGTTGGAGAGTGCGGGTGGCCTTGGCACCTTCACCTGTCCTGTTTGCTCCAGGGAGCAGGGACGCATCAGTCTGGAAGCCTTCAACATGCACGTGGATGCGTGTCTCGATGCACCTTCAGGCAGCGCGGCCTCCAGGGGGGCCCTGGGCTCACAGGCTGCCTCCACTGAAGTCAGCAGGAAAGAAAATGCACATCACTCTTTCTCGTGTGGGGAGACGCAGGATGATCGGGAAAATGTCGACATGGCTTCAGTAGGTTTGGAAGAGTCTACAGGTAACTCATCTGAGGTACAGAGTGCAGACGCTTTGAATCATAAGCACAAGGAGGAGTGTGATGGTCTTCCAGACAAATCCTTCAGTATGGAACATGGTCGCCAGAATTCTTCTTGCAGTGTTGCACTGGAAAAGGAAGATCCTGGGCCGTTAGGTGGGCAAGAATGCCCCCAGCCTTATTTATATGAAGTGGCAGCAGGCCAAGCTCTAGTATGTCCTGTTTGTAACCTAGAACAAAGGACTTCAGATCTTACCCTGTTCAATGTGCACGTGGATGTCTGCTTAAATAAAGATGTTATACAAGAACTGAGAAACGATTCGGTTAATCCTGTTCATCAACTCAAAGAAAATTCTAGAAATGCTGGTGAGTCATTTTAAAGAATGTGATTTTCTATGAAATTTTTTTAATTAATGAGATTGTTGGTAAAGTAGGACACAAAGGTTTGAGGAGCTGAGCAATATATTAAAAAAATAACTTCCTTTGGAGAACATTTGCCAAGACACAGTAGTCAATTAACCATAGTCACAAAGCCAGAAAGCCTCTGTGACTTGTTTTTTGGTAGTGCAAACTAGTCAGATTTCAAAAATGAAATTAGGTCTAATGCTGAAAGAACTAGTGATAGTGATAGTAAATTATGAAGAAATTGTGCTGTATAGTTTCTAGTTTGTATAAGTAAAAACTGTGTAGTACCAAGAAAGTTTTTATTAATCAGCCAGTTTTAATTTTTAAAATTTTTATGCAGCTTTTCAGTTATTTCATGTTGTTCATTATGGAATTTCTTGACTTTTCTTCCCTCAAAAGGCAACTCAAGCAGAGCACAGAAGACGTTAGCAAAAACAAAAAGGTATGGTAATCTGAACTTCAATAGAACGAGCTACAAAAATGTCATATTTTGAAGTTTAATTTCTAGGAGGCTTTAAATTTTGATTTTTTTTAATCATCAGGTCATATTTTTTAAAAAGAGCTATTTGCAGAATTATTTTTAAAAATCTCTTCCTGTCTCTTAGTTGTGTTTCTTTTCATTCCAGGCCAGCACTGATGAAAAAGAACTCGGCATCAAAGAAAGTAAAGCCAAGCAGTGCCACACGTACCCTTGATATATTTTTTAAGTGAGCATTTTATCATTAATTTTTAATTGAAACTAATTTTATAATCAGTGGATTTAATATTCATTTTAATTTACAGATTCCTTTGATGGAGACAAATGCATAATTCCTCTGTAAATGACATTTCCTTTTCTGAGAATGAAGAATGTACAAATTTACTTCTAAGAATGTGGAATGTGCATGAATTTACTTCTAAGAATGTGCAATATGTACAAATCTACCTCTGTGTACGTTTTCTGTAATATGAGAACTTTTACATCCATTATGGATCAGGTGGAAATTAGTCCTGTTAGAGATCATTTTAAAAAGGGGAACAGGAATGGAATCTGAATATGATTTGTTATTTTTACAGTGGATATAAAAACACAGGCGTCAGGGCTCTCAGTGGTCCCTACAAGCACTTATCCACTCTCTGGGCATCGGACTGCTCTGATCTTAGTATCTTCTGATACCTTATGGACATTCATCATTAGAACCTATCATAATTTCTATGATGAGTATTAACTTAGCAGAACTCCTATGCCTGGTTTTGTTATCTTCAGGAAAATAATATCACAGTATTATCTGTGTTAAAAGGATCGTTGCTTAAAATATCACTATTTATTGGTTTTTCTTATTTATAATCCCTTTATCTTATGAATGAACACTTGATTTACTTTATACACAGTAATTTTATATGTGGGACTTTTAAGTGGCAGGTTGTTGTCTCTGGCAGTTACATCTGCTTTTTCCACAAGTATATTAAAAAGGATAAATTATACAGGCATTTTAAGAGGGAAATGTACAATTCAAAAGGTTCATGTGTATCAAAACATCTCCTTTATCTTAGTTGCGTTTCTAACACAGCGTAATAGAAGTGGTATGCTGAAGACTTGTGTTAGTGGAGTCTCTAAGACAGTTGTGTAGCTGGAGCAGACGCAGTCAGAGTCTTCACCACAAGAAGGAACTGCATCTTGTTCTCCTAGAGCTTTGTTTTCTTTTTCCTTTTTTTGCTTATTATTTAACCATATAAGGAATTAACATTAATTAGCATCTCGCACAACCTTTGGCTGCAGGGCCGTCTTGAGTCTTAACTCCTAAACTGTTTGGAACCAGGCACCACAGCAAGCACAAAGCTGCTGCACTTAGGTAAATTCCAGACCCAGCAAAACTGCTTTAAATGTCCTGAAAAGACAGCACTCTGTTTTCTGACCCGCCTGAAGTTTATTGTTTTAATATTAGAGCAAATATCAAATTATTTTCATTTATATAATTAAACTGGATGTTATCTTTAGTAATATTCAATAATAATTGAAAGTAAAATTTATTTTTAGTCAATCTGTTAGCCAACAGAGATGCATGTTTTTTGTGTGTTCTTTCCCTCTGATGATTTCACTCATGTTTTTTTTTTTGCTCTATTCTGCATCCTTCACTCTCTGTTTTTTTAATGTACCAAATCCACTTTCTTATTATAATTTTGATTTGAGGAAAAAGTACAGCAAGACTACAAGAAGTGGTAAGAAGCACCCATGATCAGATACAAAACCACTGGGGGAATACACAACTTGTGGCTGTGTGGTAAAATCCAGTATCTGGAATATACTTATATAGGTGATTCTTGTGGATCAGTGAGAGAAAGACAATCAATAGAATTTTGTCAAGAGACTTTTTTCCCCCACTCTGTCTGAAAGGCAGAGAGACAAAGAAATCTTTCATCCCCTGGTTCACTCCCCAGACACCCATGACAGCCACAGCGGAGTTAGGCCAAAGGCAGGAGGCCAGGACTCAGTCCAGGTCTCCCACACAGGTGGTAGGGATCCAAGGACGTGAGCCAGCATTTGCTGCTGCCCAGGGTGTGTGTCAGCTGGAAGCTGAACTTGGAAGCAGAGGAGGGACTTCAGGCACTCTGACAGGGGAGGCTGGCGTTGCAGGTGGCATCAACTGCTGTGCCAGACATCCGCCCCAGTCGAAAGACTGTCAGTGACCAAGAAACACGAAAGCATTCATAGTCGAATTCGTAATCCGATATGAAAAACACAGAGACATTATTACATTCCTGCCACATTCATGAAAAAATAAACAATGATATGAAGTTTCACTGATGATGTGAATTCTTAATTCCATAACATCTGGTGAACAGCCTGTCCTTTACTTGGCAGTTCTCTGCCCTGCTCTCTGAGCAGCTGACACCAGGGCAGCAGGGGTGCCACTGCAGGAGCCGGAAGGAGGAAGAGGATGGCAGGACCATCGCAAGCTGGCTAGGACGCTAGCAGAGGAATCCACCCTGCCCCGTGCAGGTCCTCCTCCTCCCTTTCCCTCTGCCAGGGCTGGCAGAGAGCCTTGCTCTTATTATTAATCCAAGGGTGTGCCTCGCCCTTTGTGCTCTCTCTACATCTGCCTGGGCGTTTGTTCATAGATGGTCCCTTATCTCAAAATACAATGTTTCCCCTGCCAGAGTCCTACCTAGCACATGGCTCAGGAGGACTGTTGAGCTTGTGCCCTATTCACAGCAGCACTGTCACAGCTAAAGTCTGGAAATGAGCCCAGTGTTCAACACCGGAAAAACAGTTAAATCCTGAGGTGATGTGGTCCTGTACATTCAAACAGTGGGATTATGCACAGTGGGGCAAATGAAGGAAATAGATGGAGAGCAGTGAAGCCAGAAGCAGAGGGTGCTGCCTGCATGTTTCCACTCGGGAGGTTTAAACAATCACAACCCAGTGCCATGGCTTAAGGGTGTGCCCATATGAGATAAAACTACAGTGAAAACCCAGTGTTTTTTTTTTTTTTTTTTCAGAGAATATAAATCTATAGTTTTATTAAGACAAAAACTGACAGTGTGGTATGAAGTTTACATTTAAACAAAGTTTTCACAGAAACCTAACACATGCCTACAGAGATTTTTACAATGCAGCTCTAGATGCAGGTCTAGACCATGTCAAGAACTGATGGATCTTAGGAATCAAGACGGAACATCTTGGGTCTCAGTTAATTCTTAGGATAAAAAAAAAAAAACCGGTTTGGTGTTTTAAAGTAAACCACTGCCCCAGTATGAATGATTATTCTTCTCCTGAGACCAGGGCTTCTGAAATTCAACCCTTGAATAGTTTCAATGAAACTTGTGCTGTCAGTGACTGAACCCTGCCACCCATGGTTTCAGAGTTCAAAATTCAAAACAAACCAGAGGCTTCAAGAGTTTGCTACCTTAAGAGTATGGGTCCTTGTTTTTCCCTACTCTGCCATCTCCTGTACCACTCTCTTCCCCTCTTCCAATACCTCAGCCAGTGGTTTGGATGGATAAGCTGATACAACTTCATAATTGGAAAAGAAAGGGTCTTCTTGTCTAATTTCAAGAATTAGCACCTCTGAGACAGAATGCTCTATCTGCCTGTGTACATTCTCCCTCCCCAGTCAGTCTCCATCTCCACAACGGCAGCTTTGGTAACTTGTGAACTGGCTTAGTTCTCTGTGGGGGACATTAAGCTCAGGCAGGGAACACCTTGGCTTACAGGTTTCAGGCATTCACAGCTTTTAAACAGTCTCTCTAGGCCGGCGCCGCGGCTCACTAGGCTAATCCTCCGCCTAGCGGCGCCGGCACACCGGGTTCTAGTCCCGGTCGGGGCGCCGGATTCTGTCCCGGTTGCCCCTCTTCCAGGCCAGCTCTCTGCTGTGGCCAGGGAGTGCAGTGGAGGATGGCCCAGGTGCTTGGGCCCTGCACCCCATGGGAGACCAGGAAAAGCACCTGGCTCCTGGCTCCTGCCATCGGATCAGCGTGGTGTGCCGGCCGCAGTGCACAGGCTGCGGCGGCCATTGGAGGGTGAACCAACGGCAAAGGAAGACCTTTCTCTCTGTCTCTCTCTCTCACTGTCCACTCTGCCTGTCAAAAAAAAAAAAAAAAACAGTCTCTCGCAGTCCCCATTTATGGTGTCAATGACATTTTTTTGAAAAGGTAAAATATCCTGGACATAGAACCAAATCTTAAGTTAGTTGTTCGCTCTACTGTTTCATCATTTCCCCAATCAAGCCCCAAATTTTAATCAAAATGATCCAACCCATTTCCCTTTCTCCCTATCCCATCCCTCCCACCCCTAAATAATACACCAGTAATAGCCAAAAACTACACACATGCTACGCTGTAAAAACGCAGAGTTAACACTATTGGGAAGAAGGCTGTGGGTTGTAGAGATGCTCTTTGAAGACCTACAGTATCTTTTTGTTCTCCCACACACCCAATTCTGCAAGTTTTGTCCTTCATAGAAGGCCCTTTGCTTCTCTCAGCAAAGCACAGAATGGGCTGCCTTGAAACACTTCTCCCCATTCCCCTCCACTGGAGTGTGTGAACTACATAGCTTGGAACAGCTTAAAGCACTTGGGCTGCTGCAGGGCACAGAAACTATACTGGCTCTTCAAAGGACATCTTCTCAAGCCACCTCTATGGTGTCAAGACAAGTAGAACTTCTTCCCTCCTCACTTGAAACCCACAGTCGGATGTGACGGGGCTGGTACTCAAGAGACTTAATTCTTGTCATCTTTTTTGTCGTCATCCTCCGAGGGATAGGAGTGCCACGTCAGCCTTTCCTCATAGAAGGAAATGACAACCTGTGGGCACTTGACATTGGCTTCCTTGGCAGGGACCAGGTCGGCCTCATCAGAGTTTTTCCATTTCATCAGGAACATGAGTTCTCCACTTGAGTCTGTAGCTCCAATGATCCGTTCCGGCTCCAAACCCCGGGCAAAGCCTCGTGGCTTTTCTGACTCTTCTTTCTTCTTCTTTGGTTTGCTCTCTTCTCCCTTATCTTCAGAATCAGAATCAGCTTTGCGCTTGCCTCCCTCTGACTTATCTGTCTCATGTGCTGTTTTCTGTGACTGCAGAAACTCAGCAATGAGGTCAGGGCAATCCAGATTCTCTTCTGGTTCCCACGTATTGTCTTCATCTGAGAAACCTTTCCACTTTAGGAGGTACTCCACTTTGCCCTTTACAACTCGACAGTCAAGAACTTTTTCCACCACATATTCCTCTTCCTCCTCTTCTAGCACCTCCTCCACTTTCTTCTTGAAAACCCAGTGTTTTGTCATCGCCAAAGGCAGCAGTGGTGCCTGGGGGAGCAGGGCAGTGGCACAGAGCACGGGTCCTGGCAGGCCTTTCTGTCCAGGTCAGTTGGTGACTGCATGGGTGTTGAGCTCTGCAGACATACTTTGTACACTTGGATTCATATACAAAGATTAAAAGACAATGAAGTACCTCACACACACAGCCTATGTCACAATAAAACGTAAAAAGAACGCCAGAAAGCACATTCCCTAGAGGGTGGGGTTCCCGCTCCTCTGCAGGCCCCAGGGACGGGGGGTCCACCCCAGCCAGCAGAGTGCTCACAGAAAGGATTTTCTGCTCGCGTCTTTCCTTACCAGCCTCACCCAACACTTCAGTGGTTTAAGGGAAAACGGTGTCACAGTTTTCACCTGTCAGCACCAAACAGGCCACTAGTTTGCCAGCCTGGGCTGCTTTGTCCCTGCTTCCCACAGACCCCTCAGGCACTAAGTCAGTTCTGTAGGTCTGGTTCAGAATCTCACGTCATTTGTGAGTTATGGAGATCCAAAGCTGGGTCTTTTTTTTTTTTTTTTTTTTTTTTTTTTTTTTTTTTTTGGACAGGCAGAGTGGACAGTGAGAGAGAGAGAGAGACATAGAGAAAGCTCTTCCTTTGCCGTTGGTTCACCCTCCAATGGCCGCTGGCACACCGTGCTGATCTGAAGCCAGGAGCCAGGTGTTTCTCCTGGTCTCCCATGGGGTGCAGGGCCCAAGGACTTGGGCCATCCTCCACTGCACTCCCGGGCCACAGCAGAGAGCTGGCCTGGAAGAGGGGCAACTGGGACAGAATCCGGCACCCCGACCAGGACTAGAACCCAGTGTGCTGGCGCCGCAGGCGGAGGATTAGCCTATTGAGCCGCGGCGCTGGCCCAAAGCTGGGTCTTTTAAAGAGAAATCACTTGTAGGTTTCTCATGGGACGTGAGCTTCGTTGGCTGGTGTTGGTGCAGTGGTTCAAGGGCAGGTCCAAAGGCACTAGTTTCCTTGGGCTTTCAATAGTCTACTTAAGGCTTTCTACTTCAACCTTGAGTTCCAGCTGGGGGACAAAGGACAAAGGGGCAGCTCTCAGACACATCTGGGCTACTCTCAGGGAGCTTCCTGGAATCAGACACATCCGGGCCACTCGCAAGGAGTTCTGCAAGGCCAGCAGCAATTCTCCCTCCCATCTTGTTGCATCCTCGTCGTAAAGGGAGCCTGGAAACTTGGTCATCTTGGATGAGCACATTGCTGCACCAGGCAAAACCATTTAAGAGTATCCGTAAGAACAACATGAAGCCTGCTGTTGTCCTGTTAATATTAAAAATTTATTTTGGAGACAGAGTCCCCTCTGCTGATTCGCTCCCCCACCCCCCGCCCCAACTGCTCACGAGTCAGAGCTGGGCTTCGCAGAGGCCAGGAAGTAGGAACTCAGCTCAGGTCTCCCCCACCTCCAGGATCCACATTAGCAGGAAGCTGGAGGCAGGAGTCAGAGACAGGTATTGAACCCAGATATTTCCTGTAAGGAACAAAGGTGCCCTAACTCGCATTATAACTTCTTGGCCAAATCCCTATACCCAGGGTGGACTGTGTGTGTGTGTGTGTGTGTGTGTGTGTGTGGCCATTTTATTGGAAAGGTGGAGAGGTACGGAGAGACAGATCTTCCATTTGCTGTTTACTCCCCTAATGCCTGCTGAAGCCCAGAACTCAGCCCAGGGCTCCCATGGGAGTGTCAGGGACCCAAGCCATCACCTGCTCCTCCCAGGGGCTCATGAGCAGGAAGTGGGATTGGAAGCACAGAACAGGGACCTCAACTGGGCACTGTTACGGGATGCAGACGTTGGAGCAGCAGCTGAGCCACTGTGCCCGATGCCCTCTTTCTGGGTGCATGTTTCAAAACAACTCTATCCAGAGAAAAATAAATGATCATCCTAAGCCAGAAGTCCCCAAGGCTAGTCTGAGGCCTAGCAAGGACTTGCAGGACCCTGAAACACTGTAATGTTCACGGCTAGAGATGGTGACAGTGAGAAGGGCGCAGTTAAAGTCAGCAGAGGGGAAATGCATGTGGGTGACATCCAGGACCACCCGGGCACAGCCTGCAGGTGTCTGCTGGTGGAGTCACGTGGTGCACACCCAGTTCTCTGGAAATGAGTGACAACATGCAAAATACTGCCGCCCAGGGAGCCCCACCCCCTGGTGTCCAGGGCTTTTTCTTTTTTCAAGGACTTATTTATTTAACAGAGAGAGGGAGAGGGCTTTCACTTACTGGTTCACCCCCCAAGTGGCTGCAAAGGCAAGGGCTGAGCCAAGGCGAAGCCAGGAGCTTCATTCGGGTCTGACATGGGTGGCAGAAGTCCAAACACTTGGCCATCTGCTGCGTCCCCAGGCCAATAGCAGGGAGCTGGATTGGAAGTGGAGCAGCCAGCGCATGAGCCAGCACCCATATGGGATGTCGGTGTGGCAACTTCACCCGCTACACCAAACGCCTGCCCCACCCCGGGCTGGGCCCGAGTCCTGCAGAGCCCAGAGGTAGCTCATGGCCCACGGTCAGGCTTCCAGTGTTGTTAGCAGAAATCTCCCAGCAGACTAACTGCTCAGACACCGCCAAGGCGGCAGCGCCCCCTCCCCAAGAGCTCCAAAGCCTTCCCCAGGAAGAGGCCGGTCCTGGACAGAGGTCACGCTTTGGGGGAGCCGGCTTTGGGCCACGTGAGCCTGCTGAGCTGACCCAGAACTGCACCCTTAACGTGAATGTCGAGGGTTAGCGCGTGCCAGCGTAACGATGAGAGACCTGGGCTCTGTGGCGCGCTCAGGACAGCCGTGCGTTTGCACTAAGCCACCACCAGTGTGCAGAACAGAGCGACAGCTGCAGACCTAATTCCGCGGTAGCTGTGTCGCCCTCTCTGCAACTCCAGGATCTCTTTAACAGCGCACTTCGCATGGCTCCTGTAATCGGTCGCCGTGCAGCGGACCTCAGCCTTCCGCGATCACATCGAGCGCAGGCTGCATCCGAAATACTTACACGGAGGGGAGACCAGCGGCGGCTGTGCGCGTGCGCAGGGGGACTGAGTGTGGGGCGGGGCGCTGGCTATGCGCGTGCGCGGAGGCCCCAAGGGGGGGCGGGGCGTACGCCGGCCCCGGCGCAGACTCGGAGCGCAGTGACGTCCTACGCAGCAGGGCGGGCGCGAGTGCTCCTGGGGCGGCGGTGCCGCGGCGGGAGCTGGCGTGGGTCGGTGCGTGGGCGGCGAGCGTGTGGTGGAACGCACTGGCGGCAGAGCTGGGCAGGGCCGCCGCGCGGGAGTCCGTGGGGACAGGATCCGGGATTTCAGGGAAGGAGCGTGTCCGGAAGTTCCCAGAGCGGAGGGCGTGTGGGACCCCTGCCCCGTCCGTCAGCCCTGAGGCCCGGCCCTGACCCTGACCCCGACCCTGACCCCCACCCCCCTGCGCGGGCCGGGCGGTCCTGGGGGGACCCTGCCCTGTCCGTCAGCCCTGAGGCCTGACCCTGACCCCGACCCCGACCCCCCTGCGCGGGCCGGGGCGGTCCTGGGGGGACCCTGCCCTGCCTATCAGCCCTGAGAAGCCCGGCCCTGACCCTGACCCCGACCCCCCTGAGCGGGCCCGGGCGGGCCTGGGGGGACCCTGCCCCGTCTGTCAGCCCCGAGAGGCCCGGCCCTGACCCCGACCCCCCTGCGCGCGGCCTGGGGGGACGCCTGCCCTGTCCGTCAGCCCTGAGAGGCCCAGCCCTGACCCTGACCCTGACCCCGACCCCCCTGCGCGGGCCCGGGCGGTCCTGGGGGGACCCCTGCCCCGTCCGTCAGCCCTGAGGCCCGGCCCTGACCCTGACCCCGACCCCGCTGCGCGGCCCGGGCGGTCCTGGGGGGACCCCTGCCCCGTCCGTCAGCCCTGAGGCCCGGCCCTGACCCTGACCCCGACCCCGCTGCGCGGCCCGGGCGGTCCTGGGGGGACCCTGCCCTGCCTGTCAGCCCTGAGAAGCCCGGCCCTGACCCTGACCCTGACCCCGACCCCCCTGAGCGGGCCCGGGCGGGCCTGGGGGGACCCTGCCCCGTCTGTCAGCCCCGAGAGGCCCGGCCCTGACCCCGACCCCCCTGCGCGCGGCCTGGGGGGATCCCTGCCCTGTCTGTCAGCCCTGAGAGGCCCAGCCCTGACCCTGACCCTGACCCCGACCCCCCTGCGTGGGCCCGGGCGGTCCTGGGGGGACCCTGCCCTGTCCGTCAGCCCCGAGAGGCCCGACCCTGACCCCGACCCCCCTGCGCGGGCCGGGCGGTCCTGGGGGGACCCTGCCCTGTCCCTCAGCCTTGAGGCCCGGCCCTGACCCTGACCCTGACCCCCCTGCGCGGGCCGGGCGGTCCTGGGGGTACCCTGCCCTGTCCGTCAGCCTTGAGGCCCGGCCCTGACCCTGACCCTGACCCCCCTGCGCGGGCCGGGTGGTCCTGGGGGGACCCTGCCCTGTCCCTCAGCCTTGAGGCCCGGCCCTGACCCTGACCCTGACCCCCCTGCGCGGGCCCGGGCGGTCCTGGCGGGACCCTGCCCTGTCCGTCAGCCCTGAGGCCCGGCCCAGGTGGTCCCGGGGGACCCTGCCCTGCCCGTCAGCCCTGAGAGGCCCGGCCACCAGGTGCGCGGTCCCGGGGGGCACCCTGTCCTCTGTACCCTGTCCGGCGGTCCAGCCACCCTGGCGGGACCCTGCCCCCTTCACTGGTCTTCGGTGCTTGGCCGCACGGACTTGAGGGGACACGGGCTGGAGCGGAAGCTGGCCGAGTCTGGGCGATAGGGCCGGACCCGGAGGAAACCCGGGAGACCCACGCAAGTCGCGCGGGTGCCATCGGTGCCGTGCGCTGTCCTGCGACCAGGGTTCGGAGGGTGACCCAGGCCATCGCCGCCATCAGTTGCTGGGTGACAGATTGCGCATTTTTTTTTTAAAGCAAGAGTGAATCTTTTTGGCTTTTAGCCTTTTATATTTATGTTTCAAATCCACATTTTAGAAGTAATCATAGCGGAAATTCTATGAAATTACTAGAAGTAGCTTTGTAAATTAGTGACATTTCCTCTTTTAAAAAGTTAAAACCTGCTTTGGTGTGGAAAGGAGAGAGAAGCGTTTATAAAATCCGGGTCACCCCACCAGCAGTGCTTTCACTTTAGAGTTAGCGTGGTCTGTATGTGCGAGGTTGGTGACAGCCACGTGACACAGGTGTGAAGCAGGAAGGAGCTGTGTGGCAGCAGGTGTGCGGAGGCTGGGCGTGCAAGGAGACAGGCGGTCAGAGGCGGCCTCTGCTGTCCTCGCTGGGGACGCCCTTGTGCCGCCTCCTCGTCCGCCGGCCCTGGCTCTGCTCCCGAGTGCCCTCTGCAGAGCCTTCCTTCCATTGCGTTGCTCAGGCCCTCTGACCTGAGCACTGACCGGCAAACAGTCCCTCGGTTTTCCCTGCTCCAAACCAGCCCGTGCTTTTCTTCCAGAGTAGCCAAAAACAGTGCTTCCGCAGTATCATGCTGTGGTAAAAGCAAGACAAGGAAGTTCTCCATGCTCGGCACTGTGTCCAGGGTCAGTGGGGAAGTGATGGTAGCATAGATCATTTCTGCGATGTAACGTGATCGATTCCAGGAAACGGCAGTCAGCGCCTGCACACGCCGCAGCCTCGCTGTTGCACAGTCAGTGATGCCGTCGCGACGCTCACCTGCAGTTAGGCCGTTGACCACACTGCACGGCTTTGTGGATTCCTGAGCAGAGCCCCCAGCGGCTCACTCGCCCAGGAGAGGGCACGTGGGGCCCCAGGGGCTGGGGTGTGTGTGTGTGGATTGAGCTTCTGACAGAACTGACCTGCGTGAAACAGGAAAAAGAACATATGGTCCACAGTATACTCGCTTGTCAGCTGGTCAGGCTCTCGGGGAACGTAGTCCCTCCGAGGCTGTAGTTCCCACAGTACACCGCCTTGGGGTTTGTGTCTGCGGGGCAGGGGGAGCCCCACCACACCCCTGAAGACGGAGCATAGCGATGCATTTTCTCCTGGGTTCGAGAGGGTTCTAGCGTAACTACGTTTCCTGGTTAGACTTGGAAGCGGTTGTGTGGCGTGAATTACTTGGAGCAGACCTTTCTGATCTGTCGTTGGCTTGCTTGCCGTTGGATGCTGTTTCCGCTGCAGATTTCTCTTTTTGTGTGCATCTTCTGATTTACAGAATTTTGGCTGTAAATATAATAATATACAGAGATACGTATCATTTAATGTCCTGTTTTTCCATGTACATATTATTACTTTCTGTATTAGTACATAGATTGATTTCTGCATTCTGTTCAATTCACCATATTTGGTATTTTTAATTCGTTTTTCTTTAAAAGGCAGATACATGCGCACACACATACGTGGGGAGAAAGAGAGACAGAGAATACCTTCCATTCATTGATTTACTCCCCTGTCACTCACAGCCAGGGCTGGACCAGGCCAAGCCAGGAGCCAAGAGCTTGAGCTGGATCTCACAGGGGTGGCAGGGCCTGGGGCACTTGTGCACCTGCGGCCTTCCAGGGTGTGCACCAGCAGGCAGAAGTGAGGCCAGGACTCGAACAAACCCCTGTGCTCCCACAGTGGATGTAGCCGCTCCCACCGGCTCCACTGCAAACATCAGCCCCATATGCTCATTTCATTTTGTCTTCCAGGGAAAGTCTGAAGTTGTGGGAGGTGTTCTCAACACAATAGGTAATTTTGTCTTTTTTTAAAAAATATTTGTTATTTGAAAGTCAGAGTTACACAGAGAGAAGGAAAGGCAGAGAGAGAGGGTCTTCCATTTGCTGGTTTACTCCCCAAGTGGCCACTGTGGCCAGAGCTGTGCCAATCCAAAGCCAGGAGCCAGGCGCTTCTTCCTAGTCTCCCACGTGGGTGCAGGGGCCCAAGCACTTGAGCCATCTTCTAGTGCTTTCCCAGGCCATAACGGAGAACTGGATTGGAAGTGGAGCAGCTGGGACACGAACCGGCGTCCATATGGGATCAGGCACTGCAGGTGGAGGCTTTACCCGCTACGCCACAGCACCGGCCCCGACATATGGCCGTTTTCACTGATATGGAAGCATACTGGTTTGGATTTAATATTTCAAAACCTGTGAGTTTGAGATGAACACTGAAATTATATAATTTGTATGAAAATGAAACGTTTTATAAATTGATTAAAAGAATTCAAAATAAATGAAAATGAAAACTGGATTCCCTCTTATAATTGAGTTTATTTTGGAGGTCAAAACTTACTTGCTTTGAATTATTTCATGTTTCAAAAGAATTACCCAGAAAAGATAATAATTCATATTTATCAAGTGGGAAATTAAGTCTTACTTTATTAAAAATAAAATTATGTAGGCTCGTCTAGAAAAGGTTTAATACTGAAGTCGCAGCCATGTCTGATCCCTCCAAGCAGACTACACAGAACCGGGGCGCGTTAAGCTCAGGGTTAGGGCGGACCCATCCAGGCAGGGCCGAGACGTCCCGCCCGCAGCCAGAGAGGCAGAGGCAGGCGGACGGAAGGACGGACGGACGGGCCGCGGCGCCTGCGCCTGGCCATGCACCGCCTGTGGCTGAGGCGGGCCCGGGAGCGGCAGGCTGCAGGCGCGGACCCCGAGTTCCGTGAGTCCTGGGCTGGGGTCGGGGATGTCGGCGCCTCCTGGCACTGGGGCGGGCGCGCGGTTGGGCAGGTGCGTCGGGACCGCAGCCCCAGTCTCCCGCCCTCGGGCAGTCCCGGCCCCTGCCGCAGGCTGTGCGTGGAGGAGAGCCTGCACTCCCCCAGGCAGGAGGCTCTCCAGGGAAATGATTGAGACGTCCGCAAGCTGGAGCTTCCCGCGGCCGCCCCCTGCGTCCTGCCCGGCCAGCGCTCTGCGGCCCCTGCCCTTGGCGCTGCCAGGTGCGCGCGCAGACCTGCGCGCCTCCTGGAGGACTGAATTCGCACTTCTCTGTGCACGCCGCCTGCAGACCCGTGGGTTTCTCTGGCTACTTTGGTTTCTTTGCCTCTCCACGAAGATTTTGGAATCCGCGTCTCTGCAGTGACAGAATGCTCGCTGGCACCTGACCCGTAGTGCACTGCGGGGACTCCTGACAGTCTGCTAGTCTGTGGGCTTGGAATACCTTTCTGGTCATTTTAGTCGTCTTTGATTTCTTTCTTTCTTTCTTTCTTTCTCTTTCTTTCTTTCTTTCTTTCTTTCTTTCTTTCTTTCTTTCTTTCTTTCTTTCTTTCTTTTTTCTTTTCTTCTTTTTTTTGTATGTGGAAACTACATGTCTTGTTGGATACATAGGCAAAATTTTTTTTCTGTGATCAGCATTGAGTTTTTTTAATTATTTATTTATTTGAAAGGCAGAGTTCCAGAGAGAGGGGGAGAAAAACAGATAAAGATCTTCGATCCACTGGGGGGTCACTCCCCAAATGTCCATAATGGCTGGGGCTGTACCAGGCCCAAGCTAGGAGACAGGAGCATCTTCAAGGTCTCCCACATGGGTGCAGGGGCACAGGGATTTGGCCATCCTCTGCTGCTTTCCCAGGCCCATTAGCAGGGAGCTGGATCAGAAGTGGAGCAGGGAGGACTTGAATGGCACCAGTATGGGATGTCAGCGCTGCCAATGGCAGCTTAACCCACTGTGCCGCAGCACCAACCCCTCCCAAGCATTATGTTTTAAATCTTGGTTTTCATTTGTTTTTTAGCTGGCATCTAGAAACATGACTGACAGTTACGTCCTGGCCTTATGTCCTGTAGCTTTGCTGGACATGCTGGTCACCTCCAGGAGTTGTTCTGCGCCTTTCTCTGGGCTCTGTAAGCAAGCAGTCTGCAACCAGAGCAGAGGCCTTGGGCTTTTCCAGGTCCGGTGTCTTTCTTCTGCTTTTATAACCGCTGACCTGAACTCTGGGAACCTGTTCTGTCGATGACAGTTTGTGGCTGATGACAAGCGTATGAGAGCGCTGTTAGTAAAGAATTCTATGGGAAGAAGTGAAGAGACAGAAATGCCAGCACCTGATGGACCAGGCGGCGGCTCAGTAAGGGCTGAGAGCCCAGCTGCATTCAGACTGGGCTTTTTATGGACACAACGTGGGTTCCCCTTTCTTCTCCCCTCCTCCCCATCCTGGGGAGTGTGTGTGTAGGGAGTTTGGATGTGGGATTCCCTAAACAAACCCCACTGGACAGTACTGGCCATCGAAGTTCTTAGCTGGAGAAGCAAATGACTCCTTCAGTGCAGTGATTCTAACCTTGTTGGACCAGCTGTACCGCTCCCTCAGGTCAGTGAATTCCTTTTGCTGAAGGCCAGGCAAGGGCGCCTTGGCTGGGGGAGACAGACAGGGGCTGGGCCCTGCTCTCAGGATGTGTTTCCTCGCTCCATTGCATGTAACTTTGTTTTAGAACTTCTGTTAAACTCGGAGGCTGCTCGCTACCTAGCTGCCTTAATGCTTTGACCGTCTCGTCTCACCAGCTAGGACTTTCAGCACAGTATTTTATGGGAGAGCTGAGAGTGCTGAGCTCTGCTCTTGGGCTTGTGTTTTTTGTTTGCTTGTTTTTAAGATTTATTTATTTGAGAGGCAAAATTACAGAGAGAGGGAAAGACAGAGAGAGAAAGGTCTTCCATCTGCTGGTTCACTCCCCAGATGGCTGCAATGGCCAGAGCTACACTGATCCGAAGCCAGGAGCCAGGAGCTTCTTCCAGGTCTCCCTTGTGAGTGCAGGAGCCCAAACGCTTGGGCCATCTTCCACTGCTTTCCCAGGCCAGAAGCAGAGAGCTGGATTGGAAAAGGAGCAATTGGAACACGAACTGGCACCCATATGGGATGCTGGTGCTGCAGGGGGAGGCTTAATCTACTGTGCCACAGCACAGCTGTTCACTCCGTCTTAGCTGCAGAAGCACTCACACTCCAGGACGAGTGGGTCTCTAGCTGTCAGTTCTTCCTCAACTCCCTCACCACGTGAGGAAGCCCCTCCAGGCACAGTCTGCAGACAGCTGTGTGTCTTTTTGTTTTCTTATTCTTGAATGGATATTATGTTTTTCTGAATGCTTCTTCCATGTCATTGATAAGATCACGTGTTTTTTCTTCTGTAGGCTGTTGATATGCATGATTACATAACTGATTGTCAGGCTGAGCCAGCCCTGCACCCTCAGGCTGAGCCCCGCCTGGTCAAGGTGTGATTGACTTTGTATTTGTCACTGGGTGTGGTTTGATAACTTGGAGGAGTTCTGCACGCTATGTTCACGGGGATATTGGCTTTTAGCTTTCTACCCTTACAACGGCTTTGACCCCCCACCCCCGCCGTGTTCCGTCAGGGATGGGGTCCAGTTGCTGTTTACCTGTAAACATTTCGTAAAATTCACCAGTGAAGCCATATGAACTTGGAAATTTACTTTTGGAATATTTTAAGCTAAAAATTTAATTTTCTTAATTACTACAGGGTCACGCAGATTATGTGTACAATCTTGAGTGAATTCTGGTGGTTTGTGGTTTTGTGGAATTGTTGAATTTGTGTGGGTGGCGTTGGTCATGGAAGTCCCCTGTCATCTTTTTCACGTCATGGCGCTGCAGAGACGCGTGCTGTTTCATTCCTAGCGTTGGCCATTTGCATCTGCTCTCTTTCCTCACGGTCACGGTGGCTACAGGTTGTGATTTAGCGATGTCCCCATAGAACCAGCTTCTGGTTTTGCTGACCTTTTGTGTTGTTTTCTGGTTTTCAATTTCATTGGTTACCGCTTTTACTTTTGCGATTTTTCTCCTGTCTGATGCTTTGGGTTTATTTTGCTTTTCCCTTTTTGCCTCTCTTAAAGTAGGAAATTAGTTTCTTAATTTGAGGCCTTTGTTCTTTTCTTTTGAAATTATTTAATGCTGTAATTTTCCTCTAATCATGTTTTAACTTCATCTCACACATTTTGATGTAGTTTATTTTTTCAAAATACTTTAAATTTCCTTTGAGATTTGCTTTTTTTTTTTTTTTTTTTTGACAGAGTGGATAGTGAGAGAGAGAGAGACAGAGAGAAAGGTCTTCCTTTGCGTTGGTTCACCCTCCAATGGGCGCCACAGCCGGCACGCTGCGGCCGGTGCACCGCGCTGATCCGAAGGCAGGAGCCAGGTGCTTCTCCTGGTCTCCCATGTGGGTGCAGGGCCCAAGTACTTGGGCCATCCTCCACTGCACTCCCGGGCCACAGCAGAGAGCTGGCCTGGAAGAGGGGCAACAGGGAAAGAATCCGGTGCCCCGACCGGGACTAGAACCCGGTGTGCTGGCACCGCAAGGTGGAGGATTACCCTAGTGAGCCACGGCGCCGGCCGAGATTTGCTTTTTAACCTGTAGTCCAAGAATTGTTTTTGATGGGAAGATCTGATAATCCTAGGCCTGAAAGCCCTCTTGGCAATTCTTTGGAATTGGGTATGGACACCGCCACCCCGTCCGTGCAGCATGCCAACAGTGTGCAGTGTGCCAACAGTTATTCACAGCGTCCTAGCGCTCTCAGGTCCGTGGGTGAGTGGATGCTGGTGGCACTGGCTGAGTGGAAGGTCAGGCTGGTGAGCTATGGGAGGCCTTCCAGATGTCACCGTGCAGCCAGAAGGCCCTGGCCAGGAGTATCGCCGTGTCCTGGGATTTACAGGGAACCCGATCTGGGTACAGTAATGAAGCAGGGAACCTGCTGGCCAGAGCAGGTCAGCCAGTGACGTGGGGTGGGGAGGCCGCGATGAGGAGGGGATGTGAGCTGGAGGACACTGTGTGGGGAGGACTGGATGGTCAGGATGGCAGTGTCTACACAGCACGGGGAGGACTGGATGGTCAGGGGCAGTGTCTATACAGTACGGGGAGGGCTGGATGGTCAGGATGGCAGTGTCTACACAGCACGGTGAGGGCTGGATGGTCAGGATGGCAGTGTCTACACAGCATGGGGAGGACTGGATGGTCAAGATGGCAGTGTCTACACAGCACGGGGAGGGCTGGATGGTCAGGATGGCAGTGTCTACACAGCACGGGGAGGACTGGATGGTCAGGATGGCAGTGTCTACACAGCATGGGGAGGACTGGATGGTCAGGATGGCAGTGTCTACACAGCACGGGGAGGACTGGATGGTCAAGATGGCAGTGTCTACACAGCACGGTGAGGGCTGGATGGTCAGGATGGCAGTGTCTACACAGCATGGGGAGGACTGGATGGTCAGGATGGCAGTGTCTACACAGCACGGGGAGGACTGCATGGTCAGGGGCAGTGTCTACACAGCATGGGGAGGACTGGATGGTCAGGATGGCAGTGTCTACACAGCACGGTGAGGGCTGGATGGTCAGGATGGCAGTGTCTACACAGCATGGGGAGGACTGGATGGTCAGGGGCAGTGTCTACACAGTACGGGGAGGGCTGGATGGTCAGGGGCAGTGTCTACACCGCACAGTGAGGACTGGATGGTCAGGATGGCAGTGTCTACACAGCACGGGGAGGACTGGATGGTCAGGGGCAGTGTCTATACAGTACGGGGAGGGCTGGATGGTCAGGATGGCAGTGTCTACACAGCACGGTGAGGGCTGGATGGTCAGGATGGCAGTGTCTACACAGCATGGGGAGGACTGGATGCTCAGGGGCAGTGTCTACACAGCATGCGGAGGACTGGATGCTCAGGGGCAGTGTCTACACAGCATGGGGAGGGCTGGATGGTCAGGATGGCAGTGTCTACACAGCACGGTGAGGACTAGATGTTCAGGATGGCAGTGTCTACACAGCATGCCGAGGACTAGATGGTCAGGATGGCAGTGTCTACACAGCACAGTGAGGACTGAATGGTCAGGATGGCAGTGTCTACACCGCACAGTGATGACTGGATGGTCAGGATGGCAGTGTCTACACAGCACGGGGAGGGCTGGATGGTAAGGGGCATTGTCTACACAGCACGGGGAGGACTGGATGGTCAGGATGGCAGTGTCTACACAGCACGGGGAGGACTGGATGGTCAGGGGCAGTGTCTACACAGTACGGGGAGGGCTGGATGGTCAGGATGGCGGTGTCTACACAGCACGGGGAAGACTGGATGGTCAGGGGCAGTGTCTACACAGCATGGTGAGGGCTGAATGGTCAGGGGCAGTGTCTACACAGCATAGGGAGGGCTGGATGGTCAGGACACCAGTGTCTACACAGCATGGGAGGGCTGGATGGTCAGGATGGCAGTGTCTACACAGCACGGTGAGGGCTGGATGGTCAGGGGCAGTGTCTACACAGCATGCGGAGGACTGGATGGTCAGGGGCAGTGTCTACAGAGCACGGGGAGGACTGGATAGTCAGGACAGCAGTGTCTACACAGCACGGGGAGGACTGGATGGTCAGGGGCAGTGTCTACACAGCATGCCGAGGACTGGATGGTCAGGGGCAGTGTCTACACAAAACGGGGAGTACTGGATGGTCAGGGGCAGTGTCTACACAGCATAGGGAGGGCTGGATGGTCAGGACACCAGTGTCTACACAGCATGGGAGGGCTGGATGGTCAGGATGGCAGTGTCTACACAGCACGGTGAGGGCTGGATGGTCAGGGGCAGTGTCTACACAGCATGCGGAGGACTGGATGGTCAGGGGCAGTGTCTACAGAGCACGGGGAGGACTGGATGGTCAGGACAGCAGTGTCTACACAGCACGGGGAGGACTGGATGGTCAGGGGCAGTGTCTACACAGCACGGGGAGGACTAGATGGTCAGGATGGCAGTGTCTACACAGCATGGGGAGGACTGGATGGTCAGGGGCAGTGTCTACACAGCACGGGAGGACTGCATGGTGAGGGGCAGTGTCTACACAGCACGGTGAGGGCTGGATGGTCAGGGGTAGTGTCTACACAGCACGGGGAGGACTGAATGGTCAGGACAGCAGTGTCTACACAGCACGGTGAGGACTGGATGATCAGGGCAGTGTCTGCACAGCACGGGGAGGACTGGATGGTCAGGGGCAGTGTCTACACAGCACGGGGAGGACTGGATGGTCAGGGCAGTGTCCTCACAGCACGGGGAGGACTGGATGGTCAGGACAGCAGTGTCTGCACAGCACGGGGAGGACTGGATGGTCAGGGGCAGTGTCTACACAGCACGGGGAGGACTGGATGGTCAGGGCAGTGTCCTCACAGCACGGGGAGGACTGGATGGTCAGGACAGCAGTGTCTACACAGCACGGGGAGGACTGGATGGTCAGGGGCAGTGTCTACACAGCACGGGGAGGACTGGATGGTCAGGATGGCAGTGTCTACACAGCACGGGGAGAACTGGATGGTCAGGATGGCAGTGTCTACACAGCACGGTGAGGGCTGGATGGTCAGGGGCAGTGTCTACACAGCACGGGGAGGACTGGATGGTCAGGGGCAGTGTCTACACAGCACGGGGACTGCTGGATGGTCAGGAGCAGTGTCTACACAGCACGGGGAGGACTGGATGGTCAGGGGCAGTGTCTACACAGCATGCGGAGGACTGGATGGTCAGGGGCAGTGTCTACACAGCATGGGGAGGACTGGATGGTCAGGATGGCAGTGTCTACACAGCACGGTAAGCACTGGATGGGTAGGATGGCAGTGTCTACACAGCACGGGGAGGACTGGATGGTCAGGGGCAGTGTCTACACAGCATGCGGAGGACTGGATGGTCAGGGGCAGTATCTACACAGCATGGTGATGACTGGATGGTCAGGGGCAGTGTCTACACAGCACGGGGAGGACTGGATGTTCAGGATGGCAGTGTCTACACAGCATGGGGAGGACTGGATGGTCAGGGGCAGTGTCTACACAGCACGGGGAGGACTGGATGGTCAGGGGCAGTGTCTACACAGCATGGGGAGGACTGGATGGTCAGGATGGCAGTGTCTACACAGCACGGTAAGCACTGGATGGGTAGGATGGCAGTGTCTACACAGCATGGGGAGGACTGGATGGTAAGGATGGCAGTGTCTACACAGCATGGGGAGGACTGGATGCTCAGGGGCAGTGTCTACACAGCATGGTGATGACTGGATGGTCAGGGGCAGTGTCTACACAGCACGGGGAGGACTGGATGGTCAGGGGCAGTGTCTACACAGCATGGGGAGGACTGGATGGTCAGGGGCAGTGTCTACACAGCACGGGGAGGACTGGATGGTCAGGGGCAGTGTCTACACAGCATGGGGAGGACTGGATGGTCAGGGGCGGTGTCTACACAGCATGGGGAGGACTGGATGGTCAGGGGCAGTGTCTACACAGCACAGGGAGGACTGGATGGTCAGGGGCAGTGTCTACACAGCACGGGGAGGACTGGATGGTCAGGGGCAGTGTCTACACAGCATGGGGAGGGCTGGATGGTCAGGGGCAGTGTCTACACAGCACGGGGAGGACTGGATGGTCGGGGCAGTGTCTACACCGCACAGTGAGGACTGGATGTCAGGAGGGTGAGCTGAGGGCTGCGTAGGGAGCAGAACTCCTGGACCTGGAGAACTGGAGCAGGGGAGCTGAATGGGTGGGAAAGCTGGATATTTTAAGTGAAGATTTCAGGTGGTGTGGAGTTCCGGTGTTGACTGAGAGTGTGCCCCTTGACTGGGTGGCTGAGGCCAGGTGGGGACAGGTGTTGGGTGTGAATGAGACAGGGAACTGAGAGGCCGACGTCGGGCTTAGTGTCCTCAGCAGTGGTGATGTCACCCCGGTGGTGGCAAGAACAGGAGTAGAAAGAGGATTCCAGGTGCTGGAAGGGACTTGGAAGCCCGTGTCAGTTTGCTGGGACTGCCTTATGAAAGTGGCCCAGAGACACGGAACTACAGAAATGCGTCTTCTCCCAGTTCCAGGGGCTGAGGCCAAGAACCGGTGGACAGGGCTGGTTTCTTTGTGTAGCCGGCGTCCCCCATGGCCTTTGCTCTGTGTCTGCGCTGCACTTGTCTCTCCTGCAGAAGCAGCCCTCAGCTCACATCAGACCTCACGCTGCCTTTACGTTAAGGTCTGATGTTCACAGCTGCGGGGGTGTGGGGCGGCACTGTGACTGTGGGGGGCACGGCCCCGCCCCCACACCCTCTCCTGTGGAGGAGCTGCATGGCCAATAAGTCTTAGGAAACCACTCAGCAGCATAGCTACAAACCTGCCCAGTGGGGCCGACGCTGTGGCACCGTGGGTTAAGGCTCTACCTGCTGCACTGGCTTCCCCACGGGCCCTGTTTTGAGTCCCCGCAACTCCACTGCTAACGGCCTGGGAAAGCAGTGGAAGATGGCCCAGTCCTTGGGCCCCTGCACCCACATGGGAGGCCTGGAAGAAGCTCCTGGCTCCTGGCTCCAGATCAGCTCAGATCCAGCTGTTGCAGCCAACTGGGGAGTGAACCAGCAGATGGAAGATTCTCTCTCTCTCTCTCTCTCTCTTCCCCCCCCCCCCCCGTAACTCTACCTTTCAAATAAATAAATAAATCTTTTAAAAGTGGCAGCTCCTTCTGGAAATGGCTGCTGTGAGGCAGGCACCATCTGATTTTGCCCCTGTGTTGGGGCCGTCCCGAGAGCCCTCCAGGTCCTCTGCATGACAGAAGCCTCAGTAAATCCCGGGCTGTTCTCTGCTCCTTACCAAGGGCAGGCAGCTGCGGGAGTGCGTGTTTGTGCGTGACGGGCGGTGTTTGCAGTGGGTGTGACCTTTCCTGCAAGTCTCAGCCTTTGTGTATTTATGGGATGGGCTGCATTTTAGGGCTTGGTCCCTGTACGGGTGGCGTCTGTGCAGTGCTGTAGGTGGCAGCTTTATCACTGTGGGCTGACCTGTGGGCCTCCGCCCCAGTGAATCTCACACACATTTTCACCAACAGCAACCCCTGGGAAGGGAGTGCCTCCCCCATTCCACCCCAAGCCAGACACCACATTGCTGCCTTCCGGGTGGGCCTTGTGAATAAGATTTCGTTTGGGACCAGGACACTTGAAGGACGTGGAAGCAGTCGGAGCAGCAGAAGTGGATCTTGACAGGGCAGCTTTGTGAAGTGCTGGGGCCCAGCTGCCCGCTCAAGGGCAGACTGGAAGGCCCAGCCAGTGGTTCCCGCGTCCTGGGGCTTTCTCTTGGGCCTCAGCTCCTGTGCCAGCTGGGCTTGCTCTCTTCCAGTGCTGCCCGACGAGAGATGCTTCCAGGATGCGGCCAGAGGCAACGATCTGGATCTGATGCAGAAGCTGTTCAAGAAGAAGGTTAACATTAATGCTGTTGACAGTGTGAGTGGCGGCCGCAAACGGCAGGTCTCCAAGTGGGCTGGGGGTGCGCAGGTCGCCTGCAAGAACAGTGAGAACGGGTGTGTGGCAGAGACGAGGGCATGGCCTGTTGGTGGTCCCACCAGTGGGATCCAGCCACGGAGCAGACTCTGGGGGATGTGCACAGGGTTTTACACACATCTGTGAAAAGTCAGGGGGTGGGGTGGTGGAACCTAGTTCAGGATCATGGCCCTGCCTGTTCCTGGCCTCACACATCTGGGAAGGCAGGTATCTCTTGCTGCACAGTCCGAGTGACGTCTCTGGCCAGTGGTGTCCTTTGTGGTTAGGTTTTTCCAAATTTAAAATGCAAGGGAGTGTGTGGATTTTCATTTCACTGCATTTGAAACAGCGCATGTGTGTGGAGCAACGGGGCTGCCGCTGACACCTAGCTCCCCCTGCCGGGCTCAGGGCAGAGGTGCACCTGCCATGCTTTGCCTGCCATGGGGTCTGTGAGGGCTTCTGCCGCCCCTCAAAGGAGCAGTGTGAGTGCTATGTCAGCTGCGTGCGGTGATTTGTGCAGGGGTGCAAGGTGAATTTCACACTGAGGGAAAGGTCAGCTTAGCCTCCTGCACGTCCGGGCCCTTCTGTGGCGCTGTGTCCCGTGGTCACACAACTTGCCGTATGAAAATAAGACATTTTAACCACGGAGAGTTGAGCCTCTGCCTCTGGTGGGCATTTGGGGCAGTGGTTAAGATGCCGCTTGGGATGCCCACATCCCCTGTCAAAGTGCCTGGGTTCACGTCCCAGCTCTGCCTCCAATCCCCGCTTCCTACTGCTCCTCACCCTGGGAGGCAGTGGGTGATGGCTCAAGTGCTCGGGTCCTGCCACCCACGTGGCACAGTCTCTATCACAGGTTGTAAGGAGGTCCACAGTGAGCCTGACAACGGTTTGCTACAAACAGGAACAAGTGGGTATCGTCTTGGCTGGGGGTTCCCCAGTCTCCTGCCACTCTGCCCATGAGCCAGGTGACCCAGGACATGCTGTCGTTCTAGGACAAAGCTTAAAATATCAGAAAGGTGGATGTGGAAGCGTGAAATGGCTGAGGAAGCACGCTGGAGACTCCCTCCTGCATTTGAACAATGACCCCGGCGTTCACGGTTCGACAGCGAATCTCTGTAGTCATGACCTTCAGAGACACAGATCTAGAGAGACAGAGACAGAGACAGAGAGAGAGACAGAGAGAGAAAGAACTTCCCTCTGCTGTTTTCACTCCGGGCTGCCTGCACCAGCCAGAGCCAGGCTCTCCGCCTGTCCCCTTTCCAGGAGCGTGTTAGGAAGCTGGATCTGAAGCAGAGCTGGCACTTGAACTCAGTGTTCCAATATTGGGTTTGGGCGTCTTACGTAGCGTCTTGTCGGCCCCTGTGGTGGATCTTAAGCAGGTGGGTGGCTTTGCTGAGTCATCTTGGCTGCTCTTTGGCTTGCACACTTACTGATGAGTGAAGTTTGCAGGGGAGACTGTGAACCCAGCTTCCACAGAGCAGAGCCCTAGACGGGGCTCAGTGGCAGGCTGACTCATGTTTTGTCAAACAGATCTCATCAGCAGCTTAAGAAATCAAATATTTAAACAATTCTCATATTTTTGTGATTGTTTATATGGAACAAAGAATGGACATCCATGCCAGGCACCTTCTTTGGGAGTACAGGCGTTGTCCGGAGTCTGGAAACAGGACGCGCATGTGACTTGCAGGCAAAGCAGCCGTGATCGGAGACGCGTGCAGGAGCCACGTGCAGCGTCCCTGTGTAGCAACAGAATTCACGGATTTGTCTCTGTGTCTGCCTGTCTCAGGGTCTGTGTTCTCCCCTCCCTCTTTCCAAAACAGTTTATTTCACTGAAATTCAGGGTCTAACAAATCATAGAAGAAAGAACATGAATGGATTCAACATAAAGGAGAATTTTTGTTATGCATTGATATATTCTAGGAAAGGAAGTCATAATAACGCACGTGACACAGCCTCACAGCCTCCTGTTGCAGAGGGCAGGGTGTGCCGAGGGCATCGGCTGTGGGGGGCTGCCACCACCCCCGGTGGGTTCTGCTGGGCATTGTCCTCACAGCTCTAGGGGAACCCAGAGTGCTGTAACATAGCCCAACTGCAAATACGCGATGGAAAATGACTGCTGTTGGAGCAGCCGGAGTCCTGACGGGCTAACCGATGACTGATGACCAGGCCAGCTTTCTGTTCCTCAGATGAACCGCACAGCTCTGCACTTCGCTGTTGGTCGGAACCACTTGTTGGCCGTGGACTTCTTGCTGACTCACAAGGCCAGGGTGGACATCGCAGACAAGGTAAGCTCGCCTCCTCCTGGACAGGGGCTTGCACCTGGCGCTCTGATTCTCCTGCCCCTCCCCATGTCTGCCTGGGAGAGGGCTCTTCAGCAGAGTGTATGTGTGCTGTGCTCGCAGGATTCTGTTACCACTACCTGTGGAACTTGGCCAGTTACTGACTTTCCTGTAATGACCTGGTGGCCAGTAGCCATGAGAGGATCCCCAGTGTGGAATCTGGGGAGAGGAGGACAGAAGCTGACTGGCCCCAGGGATGTTAGATCTTGATTTTTCCCTGTGAACTCTGGTAATAAATGCTGTGTGCCTGGCATACTTATTAACGTTGTGCCCAGCTGTGTGAGTGTTCCCGGCTGAGCATCACTGAGAGCCTGCAACTTTAAATATGACCTCTGAGTGCTGACACTACATGCGGAAAATCCTATCCCTGGCCAACATACAGGTGCACAATCTATGTAAAATCACCTTCCAGGTACATGGGTAGAGTGTTACAAAACAGGTCCGAACTTCATTTTTAAAGGTTTATTTATTTATTTGAAAGTCAGAGTTACACAGAGAAAGGAGAGGTTGAGAGAGAGAGAGAGGTCTTCCATCCAGTGGTTCACTCCCCAGATGACCGCAATGGCTGGAGCTGTGCGGATCCGAAGCCAGAAGCCAGGAGCTTCTTCCAGGTTTCCCACGTGGGTGCAGAGGCCCAAGGACGTGGTCCATCTTCTACTGCTTTCCCACACCGTAGCAGAGAGCTGGATTGGAAGAGGAGCAGCCGGGACTAGAACTGGCGCCCATGTGGGATGCCGGCACTTCAGGCCAGGGCATCAACCCGCTGCACCACAGTGCCGGCCCCCCGAACTTCATTTTTAGACTTGAGTCTTACCCCACCAGATATCTCACACATGTATGCAAATACTGCAAAATCTGAGGGATCCAGAATCCAAACACTCCTGGACCCAAGTGTTTCACATGAGGACTGGAGCTGTGTATATAACACCTGGTGTAGAGGCGAGGCGGCTGAGGCACAGCGAGATGGCCCGTCCTGCCTGAAACAGACAGCAGGCAGGATCCTTCCTTCCTTCCTTCCTTCCTTCCTTCCTTCCTTCCTTCCTTCCTTCCTTCCTTCCTTCCTTCTTTCTTTCTTTCTTTCTTTCTTTCTTTCTTTGACAGGTGGAGTTGTAGACAGTGAAAGAGAGAGAGATAGAGAGAAAGGTCTTCCTTCCGTTGGTTCACTCCCCAAATGTCTGCCGTGGCTGGCGCTGCGCCGATCCAAAGCCAGGAGCCAGGTGCTTCCTCCTGGTCTCCCATGTAGGTGCAGGGGCCCAAGCACTTGGGCCATCCTCCACAGCTGTCCCAGACCACAGCAGAGAGCTGGACTGGAAGAGGAGTAACCGGGACTAGAACCCGGCGCCCATATGGGATGCAGGTGCCACAGGCAGAGGATTAACCAAGTGAGCCACTGTGCTGGCCCCAGGAAGCAGGATTCTGACTCCAGAGACCCACTATCCACACTAAGGTCAGCCCCAGCCCTAGGGCCCCCCGTTTCCCACCTTCTCTGAGGAGCCTGCTGGGGAAAGCCCCTCACTGTGAGTACCCCAGTAGCAGAAGAAGGCAGGAGCCTTGCTTTGAAGTTCTGTTTCTGCATCAACCACAGGACCATGGTTCCTGAAGGCAGTTCGAGTCTCGGCTGCTCCATTTCTGATCCAGCTCCCTGCTGACGTGCCTGGGAAAGCAGTGGAGGCTAGCCCGAGTGCTTGGGCCCCTGCACCCACCTGGGAGGTTTGGAAGAAGTTCCTGGCCTGTGAACCAGTGTATAGTGTATAGAAGATTCTTTCTCTCCTTCTTGTTCTCTCTCTCTGTACCTCTGCCTTTCAAATAAGTAATCTTAAAAAAAAAAGTCACCAGGTGATTGTGTGTGGGAAGCACAGGAGAAAGACACAGTCCCAGCTCTCAGGGGCAGTCTGTAGCCGATGTCTGTAGCCGATGTCTGTAGCCGATGTCTGTAGCCGATGTCCGTAGCCGATGAGAGCTGTGCAAGGCATTGCACGCTAGGGATCACCCACATGGCCTGCAGGAGAGAGACCGGGTGAACTGAGGCTCCTCTTCCCAATGACTAAAGGATTCGGGGTGGGGGTGGGGGTGGGGGTGTGCAGGTGGAGCTCAGAGGTCACTGACAAGCATCTGCTCTGGGAGCTGCTTGCCCTGGGGAAGCTCCTCAAGCGTGTGTGTCCCGAGGAGGAGCCATGGCCCCACGTGACCATTCAGGCAGGGAGGGCAGGCTATCAGCAACTGCCAGGACTTCACTCACTGCGGCTCGTGGTGAGGCAGGTGTGGTCGTGACCCACAGCTTGCTCGGCAGTCCCCGGTGCGCTGGCTTCGTCGGAAGACTTGGCTTTGGGAAGGCTCCGGGGTGTTGCTCGGAGCAGTGACGCCCTGCTCTGTGCTTGTGGTTTCAGACTCAGGTTGCCTGCAGCTGGAATTCCCAGCTTCTCGATTTTAGGCTCAGTGCTTAGAATTTTTAATTCTGAGTGCTTTAAATTATGAGTGACCTGTCGGAGAAATGGAGCTCCTATGAAACCAGGATGCATGCCTGTCCCAACAGGTGTTTCAGAAAAGCGTGTGGAAATGCAGTGTTAAAAAAAAGAAAGAAAACATGGATTTCACTTTTTTGGCACTAAAATAGACTTATCTTTTAAATTCATTTTTCCATGAATTTTTTGAACTACCTTCATATTTTGGTGCAAAAATGCTTTGAGAGCTTTGTATTGTTTTCTCATAACGTGCATTGTCCGTGAACACCTCCTACTCTGGTCTCTTCCATGACCAGATTTGAACGCAGACTCGGGAGTGCTGAGCAGCATTCCCGCCTACCTGGTTTACCGAGAGGCAGGCACAGCTCATCTAGAGAGGCAGGAGCCATGTGGGCAGGGCGCCCCTTGGGCAGCTGCTTGCAAGGAGGTGTGATTAGTGTTGATGGGGACGCAGGGTCAGGAAAGCAGGCACGGCTGCAGAGGCCCAGGCTGAGACAGTCAAGTGCCTCACAGGAGGGGGACAGGTCAGAGTCAGGGCCTCTTCTGCCAGAGCCTGGGGCCTGCTCTCCACCGTGGCTGAGGCGTGGAGCCCACCGTGGCTGAGGCGTGGGGCCCACCGTGACTGAGGCGTGGGGCCCACCGTGGCTGAGGCATGGAGCCCAGGGCCCTGCTCCGATCTCCCAGCTCACCTCTCCACCATGGCTGAGGCGTGGAGCCCACCATGGCTGAGGCGTGGAGCCCACCGTGGCTGAGGCATGGAGCCCAGGGCCCTGCTCCGATCTCCCAGCACCACCCACCCACAGCCAGGCTGTGCTGCCCACATCTTTTGTGCTCAGCTTGCACACAAATGCCCAGTGCATCCCTCCTGATCTGAACCTCTGCCACATGTTGTGTACATGGGTGTGCAAGGAATACTTTTAAGTTAGCTTCTGCATAAATGGGATCTCTTTTTGAATTACTTGCCTTTCCTGGTCTTCTTTTTGGATACCACCTAGTGATGACACCTGAGCACCTGAGCTCTGTGTGTGTGTGTGTGTGTGTGTGTGTGTGTGTTTAACATTTATTTATGTATTTGAAAGGTAGAGTTATAGAGAGGGAGGGAGGGAGGGAGGGAGGGAGGGAGGGAAGGAGAGAGAGAGAGAGAGAGAGAGAGAGAGAGAGAGAGAGAGATCTTCTATCTGCTGGTTCACTCCCCAGATGGCCACAGTGGCTGGAGCTGCACCAATCTGAAGCCCGAAGCCAGGAGCCAGGAGCTTCTTCCTGGTCTCCCACATGGGTACAGGGGCCCAAGGACTTGGGCCGTTTTATACTGCTCTCTCAGGCCATAGCAGAGAGCTGGATAGGAAGTGGAGTAGCCAGGACTTGAACCAGCACCCATATGGGATGCCGGCGCTGTATGTGGGCGGCGGCTTTACCCACTACACTACAGCACCGGCCTCTGTTGTGTGTGTTCATTTCTGTGCTTTCCTATGATCAGTAGCCTTGTCTGTACTGATGTATCTATCTGGCTACTGATACCATGGAGATAGTTGGAAATGTGTGCACACACACAAAGCTTTTCTTCATCTCTTCTTTAATAAAGAATAGGATGACATGTTTTCTCTCCATCTTTTTTCCATATTTAGCAAAGCTCATGGAAGTCTTTCCAAGTCCATTATTAAAGCTCCAATTAATTATTTTTAGTGGCTGCATGATAGGGTATAGCTACTTCATCATTTATTTAACATTCTCACATTGACAGACATATTCCTGGTTCCTGGTTTTCTTGCTATAATTAACACCCTCAGATATATAACTTCAGAGGATGGATTCCCAGGTGGGATGCTGTATTTTAAACTTTGGCAGAGACTGCTAGATGGCTTAAACAGCCGTGGCTTCCTTCCCCCTCGTACCTTCCCAGAGGACTTTTCTGTAAATACTTTCTATTGGTTTACTTGTCTCTTTCTTGTTGAATTTTTCAAGTGCTTCGTGTGTTAGAGAATTATTGCTGCTTGTTAATGATACATTTAAACATTTATGGCTTGTTGGCTTTGTTTGCTATGTCTTTCCTCTTGTAACTCTGGACTGAGAGTGCACATTACGGTCTAGAGCTTGTTCTAAGACACTTGCTGTTTGTGTGCTTTCAGATGAACTCAGTGCCATGTAGTGTTCACTCTCGCACGAGTGCTGTGTTACGCAGCATCCCATTTTTCCTTCCAGATGGCAAACCACCTCTTCCTGAACTATTCACTACACGTACTCATTTCCTCCATGGAAGTTAACGCGCTTTTGCTCTATATTTAATTCTCTCTTCTTGATTTTCACAGTTGAATCTTAACTTGGTCTCTGTTGGCTAAGCTGGGGATGGCCTCCTGACTGACAGGTTCTCTTCTCTCTCCCCTGGGAAGCATGGCCTGACGGTGATGCACCTTGCAGCTTGGTCTGGAAGCCTGGAGACCACGCTCATGCTGGTGAGAGCTGGAGCAGATCAAAGAGCCACGACTCAGGTGGGTGTGTGGTCACCCCTACACCCCTGCAGGAGGGGGGTTCCAGGTCACAGTGAAGAAGCTCACGGCTTCTGGATGACTGCAGGACGGGATGAATGCTCTCCACTTCGCAGCTCAGAGCAATAACGTGCCGGTTGTGGAGTACCTCATTCAGGATCTGCATCTCTCGGACTTGAACCAGGCTGACAAGGTGTGTTTTTTGGCGGTGTGACAGTCACCCTCCTCCCTCAATTTCACATTCTTCTTACCCCAGGGAGGTTATGGAACTCACAGCTTATGTGGGCAGTGGGTGGTGGGCCCCAGAGACCATTTGAGAAGTTACCAGAGCCAAGTGGGGCGATGTAAGGGAGAGGAGATCCGCTACAGGTAGGAACTTTCATTGTTTACTGGAGTCTCTGTAGTCAAAATGCAAAGAATTTTCTTCTTTGGAGAAGTGGAAATTGTCACCCTGGGTAACAACACAAACATCAGAAAGAGATTCTCATAAGATGATACTTACTGGGCAACAGCAGTGTATGGCAAAGGGGGATACACATAATGTAGGAAACAGTGAGGTACACCTGATGTAATACACCTTGGGATACAGGTGACATAGGAAACTGTGTGGTACACCTGATGTAGCACACCCTGGGATACAGGTGACAAAGGAAACTGTGAGATACTCCTGATGTAGCACACCTTGGGATACAGGTGACATAGGAAACTGTGGTACACCTGATGTAGCACACCCTGGGATACAGGTGACAAAGGAAACTGTGAGATATTCCTGATGTAGCACACCCTGGGATACAGGAGACATAGGAAATTGTGAGATACTCCTGATGTAGCACACCTTGAGATACAGGTGACATAGGAAACTGTGGTACACCTGATGTAGCACACCCTGGGATACAGGTGACAAAGGAAACTGTGAGATATTCCTGATGTAGCACACCCTGGGATACAGGTGACAAAGGAAACTGTGAGATACTCCTGATGTAGCACACCTTGGGATACAGGTGACATAGGAAACTGTGAGATACTCCTGATGTAGCACACCCTGGGATACAGGTGACAAAGGAAACTGTGAGATACTCCTGATGTAGCACACCCTGGGATACAGGTGACATAGGAAACTGTGAGATACTCCTGATGTAGCACACCCTGGGATACAGGTGACAAAGGAAACTGTGAGATACTCCTGATGTAGCACACCTTGGGATACAGGTGACATAGGAAACTGTGGTACACCTGATGTAGCACACCCTGGGATACAGGTAACAAAGGAAACTGTGAGATATTCCTGATGTAGCACACCCTGGGATACAGGTGACAAAGGAAACTGTGAGATACTCCTGATGTAATACACCTTGGGATACAGGTGACAAAGGAAACCATGAGATACTCCTGATGTAGCACACCCTGGGACACAGGTGACAAAGGAAACTGTGAGATACTCCTGATGTAGCACACCCTGGGATACAGGTGACAAAGGAAACTGTGAGATACTCCTGATGTAGCACACCCTGGGATACAGGTGACATAGGAAACTGTGAGATACTCCTGATGTAGCACACCCTGGGACACAGGTGACACAGGAAACTGTGAGATACTCCTGATGTAGCACACCCTGGGACACAGGTGACATAGGAAACTATGAGATACTCCTGATGAGGCCAGCTCTCTGTTGTGGCCCGGAAGGCAGTGGAGGATGGCCCAAGTGCTTGGGCCCTGCACCCCATGGGAGACCAGGAGAAGCACCTGGCTCCTGCCTTCAGATCAGCGGGGTGCGCTGGCCGCAGCGCGCCAGCTGTGGCGGCCATTGGAGGGTGAACCAACAGCAAAAGGAAGACCTTTCTGTCTATCTCTCTCTCTCACTATCCATTCTTCCTGTCAAAAAAAAAAAAAAAAAAAGAGAGAGAGAGATACTCCTGATAGAGTACACCCTGGGATACAGAGATGTAGGAAACTGTGAGATACTCCTGATGTAGCACACCCTGGGACACAGGTGACATAGGAAACTATCAGATAACTCCTGATGTAGCACACCCTGGGATACAGGTGACATAGGAAACCATGAGATACTCCTGATGTAGCACACCCTGGGATACAGGTGACATAGGAAACTGTGAGATACTCCTGATGTAGCACACCCTGGATACAGGTGACATAGGAAACCATGAGAGCGACCTGATGTAGCACACCCTGATGTGTTCAAGGAGTTAGGCAGGGGAAGTTGTTAAAGGCAAGAACAAAGAGGATGGCCTCGGATGTCTTGGAATAGCACACTCTGGCCACAGTGACCAATAAGCATGGGGACATTAGTCCGAGGTTGAACACATGGTGCTGGGCAGATGTCCTTGTGGAAGCTGTTTTTCTGTAGGTTGTGGTGGCCTCTTTGTCATGTTGTAGCTCTGACAGTCTTGTGACAGTTACTCCCAGACATTTTTGCTGAAGAGTCCTTCCTTTGAGCCTCCTGGCTTTATTATTTTTTCTGGGGTGAAACAGGCGCGTCCTTTGGGATTCTGACGACTTGCACAGAATGGGTGTAGGAAGACTTGAGAAGCCAGGTGTTCATGTAAAGTCGTTTGGCCCCGGCAGACCCGAAGACTGAGCGCTCAGGTCCCTCACATGAGGTGGGATGCGGGTGTCAGCGCCACCCAGGGTGCTGTCTGCACCTTGAACACACTCGGTGCCCCGGCCACACCACCACTCAGATCCCACGGCCTCTGGTCCCGGCGTGAGAGGACCCAGGGTGTGCAGTTGTGGAAATGTGAGGACCCGGGTGTCTGGTGTGGGAGCAAGAGGACCCGGGCATCCAGTGTGGGAGTGAGAGAACCCGGGGCATCCGGTGAGAGAGCGAGAGGACCTGGGCGTCCGGGTGAGGGAACGAGAGGACTCTGGGCATCCAGGTGTGAGAGCGAGAGGACCCGGGTGTCCGGGTGAGGGAACGAGATGACTCTGGGCATCCAGGTGTGACAGCGAGAGGACCCGGGTGTCCGGTGAGGGAGCGAGAGTCCCCGGGTGTCCGGGTGTGGGAGCGAGAGGACCCGGGGCATCCGGGTGTGGGAGCGAGAGGACCCCGGGTGTCCGGGTGTGGGAATGAGAGGACCCGGGGCGTCCAGGTGTGGGAATGAGAGGACCCCGGGTGTCCGGGTGTGGGAATGAGAGGACATGGGCATCCGGGTGTGAGAGCGAGAGGACCCGGGTGTCTGGGTGTGGGAGCGAGAGGACTCGGACGTCCAGGTGTGGGAGTGAGAGGACCCAGGTGTCCGGGTGTGGGAATGAGAGGACCTGGGCGTCCGGGTGTGGGAGCGAGAGGACCCGGGGCATCCGGGTGTGAGAGCGAGAGGACCCGGGTGTCCGGGTGTGGGAGCGAGAGGACCCAGGTGTCCGGGTGTGGGAATGAGAGGACCTGGGCGTCCGGGTGTGGGAGCGAGAGGACCCGGGTGTCCGGGTGTGGGAGCGAGAGGACCCGGGGCGTCCAGTGAGGGAGGGAGAGGTCCCGGGGCGTCCAGGTGTGGGAGCGAGAGGACCTGAGTGTCCGGGTGTGGGAGCGAGAGGATCCCAGGGGCATCTGTGTGTGGGAGTTTGAGGACCCCGGGTATGGGAGTGAGAGGACCTGAGTGTCCGGGTGTGGGAGCGAGAAGACCCAGGGGGGTCCGGGTGTAGGATCTAGAGGATGCTGGGCTGCCGGTGTGTGAGTGAAAGGACCCGGGGCATCCGGGTGTGAGAGCGAGAGGGCCTGGGGCGTCCGGGTGTGGGAGTTTGAAGACCCCGGGCGTCTTGTTGTGGGAGTGAGAGGATCCAGGGGCATCTGGGTTTGGAGTGACAGGACCTTGTGTGTCGGGGGTGGGAGCTAGATGACTTGGGGCATCGAGTCTGGGAGCCGATAGGTGGCAGGGACTCCGAGTGTGGGAGTGAGAGGACCCAGGGCACCAAGAGTAGGTTTGAGAGGATTCAGTGGTCTCCAGGTGGGTGTGAGGGGTTGGGGGGTCTTGGTCCAGCACTGGGGCTTTGGGGGCATCCAATGCATTCCTGGGTTTCCCTGAGGATTCAGGGGTTTATGGGTTGGGGTATGAGTTGCTTTAGGGGGCATCCAGTTCCCAGCTTTGGGGAATTCAGGGTGGGGTGGGGTCATCCAAAACCAAGCTGAGAGGATTCACTGGTGTCCAGGTTAGGATGTGAGGAGATTGGGGGGTCTGGGTCTGGCATGAGGGGCTTCAGGGGCTGTCCACGTGCGGGTGTGAGGGGCTCAGGGGCCGTCCACGTGCGGGTGTGAGGGGCTCAGGGGCCGTCCACGTGCGGGTGTGAGGGGCTCAGGGCTGTCCACGTGAGGGTGTGAGGGGCTCAGGGGCCATCCACGTGCGGGTGTGAGGGGCTCAGGGGCCGTCCACGTGCGGGTGTGAGGGGCTCAGGGGCCGTCCACGTGCGGGTGTGAGGGGCTCAGGGCTGTCCACGTGAGGGTGTGAGGGGCTCAGGGGCCATCCACGTGCGGGTGTGAGGGGCTCAGGGCCGTCCACGTGAGGGTGTGAGGGGCTCAGGGGCCGTCCACGTGCGGGTGTGAGGGACTCAGGGGCCGTCCACGTGCGGGTGTGAAGGACTTCAGGGGCCTTCCACGTGCAGGTGTGAGGGGCTCAGGGGCCGTCCACGTGCGGGTGTGAGGGACTCAGGGTTCGTCCACATGCTGGTGTGAGACTTCAGGGGCCGTCCACGTGCAGGTGTGAGGGGCTTCAGGGGCCGTCCACATGCGGGTGTGAGGGGCTTAGGGGCCATCCACATGCCGGTGTGAGACTTCAGGGGCCGTCCACGTGCGGGTGTGAGGGGCTCAGGGACCTTCCACGTGCAGGTGTGAGGGGCTCAGGGGCCGTCCACGTGCGGGTGTAAGGGGCTCAGGGGCCGTCCACGTGCGGGTGTGAGGGGCTCAGGGGCCGTCCACGTGCGGGTGTGAGGGGCTTCAGGGGCCGTCCACGTGCAGTTGTGAGGGGCTCAGGGGCCGTCCACGTGCCGGTGTGAGACTTCAGGGGCCGTCCACGTGCAGGTGTGAGGGGCTTCAGGGCCCGTCCACGTGCAGGTGTGAGGGGCTCAGGGCCGTCCACGTGAGGGTGTGAGGGGCTCAGGGGCCGTCCACGTGCGGGTGTGAGGGGCTTCAGGGGCCTTCCACCTGCGGGTGTGAGGGGCTCAGGAGCCGTCCACGTGCAGGTGTGAGGGGCTTCAGGGGCCGTCCACATGCAGGTGTGAGGGGCTCAGGGGCCGTCCACATGCTGGTGTGTGGGACTTCAGGGGCCGTCCACGTGCGGGTGTGAGGGGCTCGGGCCTTCCACGTGCAGGTGTGAGGGGCTCAGGGGCCGTCCACGTGTGGGTGTGAAGGACTTCAGGGGCCGTCCACGTGCGGGTGTGAGGGGCTCAGGGGCCGTCCACGTGCGGGTGTGAGGGGCTTCAGGGGCCGTCCATGTGCGGGTGTGAGGGGCTTCAGGGCCGTCCACATGCGTGTGTGAGGGGCTCACGGGCTGTCCACGTGCGGGTGTGGGGTGCTTCAGGGGCTGTTGGATTGGAGGTGGGGGGTCTTAGGGGCGTCCAATAGCAGACAGGAAAGGATTCATAGGCCTTCTGATTGGGCCTGAGGGGAGTCAGGGGTGGGGAGTCAGGTGTGGGAAGACTGAGGGGGCCTCCGAGTCCAGGTGTGGGGGGATTTAAGGGGCCGGAACCAGGCCAGGGGAAAAACTGCCTTGACAGACTGCTGGCTGGCCTGTGACATCTGTGCACAAAGGCTATGGCCGGGGGGCAGTGGTGGGATAGGCTGAACTGTGACAGCTCCACATCAACATGGGGTGTGGGTGTGTGTGTGTGTGAGAGAGAGAGAGAGAGAGAGAGAGAGAGAGATTGATTCTCCTTGGAAAAGAGGGCGAGGAAGTCAGGGGACAGAGTTTTTGTGCATGTGTGTTTCAGCCACCTTCACTGACATTCTGCCCCTCTGGCCACCCAGGGCAAACAGGCCGTCCTGCTAGCTGTGTGGCCGGCTCTCCATCACCATGTGCGCTGCGTAGCCGCCTCCCTTGTGGGCTCTGAGCCTCTTGAGGACAGGGCAGAACAGTTCTCCCAGCTGCTCTGTTGCTGTGACCATACCTGGCACATACATGGCTGCCCCTTAGCTGTGATCAGTGAGCGAGCAACTTTTAAGAGTGTGACTGAGGGTTTGCTGTCGTCACCAGGGTCTCCTGGTTTGTCTCCCTGGCCCTTTGTCGTGGTCTTTTGCAGGTATTTTGGGAGTTGGACACAGTAAGGGTTGGTCTGTCATTTCCAAAGGGCTGTGTGTGCTTGAGATTTGATTTCCCCTCTTCATTTATGTCTGAGTTGCGAGCAGCGAACACTCCAGGCAGCCCTGTCTCAGTGATTCCCTGAGGGTGAGGAAGGGTCAGGCCCTCATGCCTTGGCCAGTAAGGGATGTAGGCCTCGCTGGCAACATTACTGACCCAAGAATAAATAATTATGTCAGTTTGTTTCTAGTTTCCACACATGCACAAAAACTCAAGGTCTTCAAAAAGTCCCAGCAAAACACTGAATGGGTTGAAAAAGTTGTTTTTTTTTTTTTGATAGGCAGAGTTATAGACAGTGAGAGAGATAGAGACAGAGAGAAAGGTCTTCCTTCTGTTGGTTCACCTCCCAAATGGCTGCCACGGCCGGTGCGCTGCACCGATCCGAAGCCAGGAGCCAGGTGCTTCCTCCTGGTCTCCCACGCAGGTGCAGGGCCTAAACACTTGGGCCATCCTCCACTGCCTTCCCGGGCCACAGCAGAGAGCTGGCCTGGAAGAGGAGCAACCGGGACAGAATCCGGTGCCCCGACCGAGACTAGAACCCGGGGTGCCAGCATCGCAGGCGGAGAATTAGCCTAGTGAGCTACAGCGCTGGCCAAAAAAGTTTTTGACATCTAAACAAACTTGTCTTTAAGTCCTTCCGTACAGACTCCTGTGGGGCCTCTGTAGACAGCTTTTGTTTGGTTTTGTTTTTGCCATTTATCAGTTCAGCACCTTCTCCTCCTCTTTGGGCACCAAGAGTGCTCACCAGCAGCCACGAGAGGGGAGGACCAGACTGACTCCGTTCTCTCATAAAGGGGCTGGGCCTTTTCCTGCCTGTGCACACACCTCGCTCAGCTTCCCTGAGAAACACTGGGTCGGTTTGCTAGTGTTGTCTTCTCTTTGATGGGAGGTAGTGCTTCAGTCAAGCTATGCCACCTTCCTTTTCCTCCTCCTAAAAGCCTCAGTTACAAAACTGAGTTCTCTGCAGTTCTCTCTTCTTAAATGGCATTTCAGTTCTTGCGGTGGGGTCTCCACTGGCAATGTGGAGTTGGAGAAATGACCACCATCAGAAATCCGTGTTTGAACTTCCCTTCCCAACAGGTGAACCTGCTCACTCCTCTCCCACCCTCTTCTGTGGGCGATGTTTCATCTCTCCCTTCCATTTCACGTTGACCCGTGCCCAAGGGGTCTCCTGTTGACTTTTGTGAACATACTACTGGACAGACTTTGAGTCATAAAACTGCCAGTTCCAAAAGGAATCTGGTCTGGCTGGGGTGGAGGAGCACGTGGGCCTCAGAATGTTGCTGGCTGCTGCTCTTCACGGAATGGGTAACAGACACTGCAGCTGTGGTTGATCCCCAGAGAGGAAGAAAGCCATTTCTCTGTGCGGCAGAGAGGGGCCACGTCGAAGTGATAGAAACACTCACCCTCCTCAACCTGCATTCTTCAGAGAAGGACAAGGTGAGGTGGGCTCTGTTGCTTCAGTGAGGGTGAGAGGGGTAGAAGGTGGATGAGGGTGTGCTAATGCGTGTTGGTCCCAGGGGATCGTGGCTGTGCAGGTGAACTCTGCCGAGTTTGCTGCGGAGCCTCTTGACCGGCAGCTGCCACGCCATAGGTGTGTGTGAACTGGCTGACCTCAGGTTCTCCGGCACCTGCTCTAACCTGCCCTTCCACGCCATAGGTGTGTGTGAACTGGCTGACCTCAGGTTCTCCGGCACCTGCTCTAACCTGCCCTTCCACACCATAGGTGTGTGTGAACTGGCCGACCTCAGGTTCCCCGGCACCCGCTCTAACTGCCCTTCCACGCCATAGGTGTGTGTGAACTGGCCGACCTCAGGTTCTCCGGCACCCGCTCTAACCTGCCCTTCCTCGCCATAGGTGTGTGTGAACTGGCCGACCTCAGGTTCCCCGGCACCCGCTCTAACCTGCCCTTCCACGCCATAGGTGTGTGTGAACTGGCCGACCTCAGGTTCCCCGGCACCCGCTCTAACCTGCCCTTCCACGCCATAGGTGTGTGTGAACTGGCCGACCTCAGGTTCCCCGGCACCTGCTCTAACCTGCCCTTCCTCGCCATAGGTGTGTGTGAACTGGCCGACCTCAGGTTCCCCGGCACCTGCTCTAACCTGCCCTTCCACGCCATAGGTGTGTGTGAACTGGCCGACCTCAGGTTCCCCGGCACCTGCTCTAACCTGCCCTTCCTCCCTGCAGGCTGCTGGACACCCAGCACCTGCTGAGTGGGTTGGGGCGGGGAGCCTGGAAGACAACAATCTGGATGTCCTTTTGATGGGTGTCTTAGAAATCCCAGGTGGGATGGCGGGCCAAGGGCTCCACTCATCGTTACGTTGTTGGCCATCTGTGCCGGTTAGGTCTCAGTTTGCTCTCACACAGGCTAAGCGGAATCTCTTGTGTGTGCAAAATTATTGATGAGAAGTATGGATGACTTTTCTTTCAGACAGCTGTGTCTTCTCATTTTAAATGTAGAGATTTATGAATTTCACCTAAAACTTGGGCTGAGACAGCCCGCACACTACACCAGAGTTCTGGACAAAGTAAAAATGCAAGGGGGCGGTGTCCTGGCTTGGCACCCCGCAAGTGCGTCTCTGTTGCAGGAGGGAAACACAGCCCTGCACCTGGCGGCAAGGGGTGGGCACAGCCGAGCTGTGCAGCTGCTGCTGACTCAGTGGCGAGGAGTGGATGAAGTCAATGAGGTACGGAGGCACTCACTGCAGGTGGGGCCTGGGGCTTCAGCAGGGAACAGATGGGCGGAAAACAGAACAGTTAGGGCCACGACCCCGAAGATTCCTGCTGCTTTTCTCCAGCACTTTCCACAGTACTCTGTTATATTTGTGTGCTCACCCACTCATTCCAAAAATGCTTGTTTCATATATGCCCTAGTCTAGCACCCTGTAGGTTAGAAGGGCATGCAAGGGCAGGTGTGTGGCATAGCGGGTTAAGCCACCACTTGGGACACCTGCATCCATATCAGAGCCCCTGAGACGGAGTCCTGGCTCTGTTTCCAATCCAGCTTCCTGCTGATTTGCACCCTGGGAGGTAACAGACAATGGTGTGTGTGCTTGGGTCCCTGCCGCCCGTGTGGAAGACCTTGACTGGGTGCTGGGCTCTGGATGTGGCTTGGTCCAGTAAAGCTGGGAGAGGGTTTAGGGGTTGATCTGCCTCTGCTATTCAGGTAGATGAGAATGAATACATTTTTTAAATTAAAAATAAAGGAAGAGCATGCAAAAATATACTGGATTAGATGCAATAAAAGGTATGTATAGGGTGCTATTTTGTTTATTTTAAGGATTTGTTTTACTTATTTGAAAGAGTGTGGGCGGGAGAGAGAGAAAGAAACAGAGAGATAGGTGTTGCATCGCTGGTTCACTTCCCAAATGGCTGGGGTGGCTGGAGCCAGGCCAGGCTGCAGCTGCGAGCCTGGAATTCCATCCTGTTCTCCCACATGTGTGGAAGGGACCCAGATACTTGGGCCATTCTCTGCTGCTCTCCCAGTCACATTAGCATGGAGATGGACCAGAAGTGGAGCAGCTGGGACTCAAACCAGTGCTCTGATGCAAGATGCCAGCATTACAGGCAGCAGCTTAACCCACTGTGCCACCATGCTGGCCCCTGGATAGGGCATTCAAAATATTCATAGAAAATGGAGTTAAGGGGCCGGTGCTGTGGCCTAGCAGGTAAAGCCGCTGTCGGCAGTGCCGGCATCCCATATGGGTGCTGCTTCACGTCCTGGCCGCTCCACTTCTGATCCAGCTCTCTGCTGTGGCTTGGGAAGGCAGTGGAAGATGGCCCAAGTCCTTGGGCCCCTGCACCCGCATGGGGGACCCGGAGGAAGCTCAGCTTCGGCCGTTGCAGCCATTGGGGAGTGAACCAGTGGACAGAAGACCTCTCTCTCTGCCTCTCCTTCTCTCTCTGTGTAACTCTGACTTTCAAATAAATAAATAAATCTTTAAAGCCTTAGAGAGGTTTAAATGGAAAGGCTGTGTCACGTAGCACATGAAAGGTGCCTGTGGTGGGTGTGTGACTGGGGGTGTCTGTAGTTATAGTGCTATGGTGCAGAAAGTGGGATCCTAGCTGGCATCAGCGTGAGCAGTGTATACAGTTGTCAGTATGAGCAATGTATACAGTCATCCCTGAGTCTACGGACCTGGTTCTGGGACCCCCAGGACATACCAGATTGGATGCTGCTCAAGTCCCGAGAATGCTGATCTTACCTAATGCAGTGTAGATGCTGTGCAGATCATTCCTCCACTGTGTGGTTTAGGACATAACAACGAAAAAAATCTGTGTCTGCTCAGTGTGGATACAGTCAATCTCTCTCTTCCTCTCTCTTTAATTTTTTTGTCCCTCTGGCGCTTGAGTCTGTCGGTGTGGGACCCACTGATACGGAGACCGCCTGCCTTGCTGTTGCCCTCGTTCCCTTGTGGTCAACAAGTGCTCACTGAAGGCCAGGACACAGGGGGGCCTCCATGCTCACTCTCCTCACCATCTGTCTAATGAGCCGGCTGAACTGGTTTATTCACTTGAAGAGGAGCACAAGAACTGGGTCTTCCTGCGTGAGGAATGAAGTGTTGAAAACTCAAAAAGATCAGGAATCGGGGCTCAGCATTTGACACAGTGGCTAAGACACTGCTTGGGACACCCAGGTCCCATATTGGTTCATTCACCACTTTTGCAGCCTGCACTGCGGTGCAGCAGGTTAAGCATCCATCTGTGGTGCTGGCATCCCACGTAGGTGCCAGTTCCAGTACCAGCTGCTCCACTTCTGATCCAGTTCCCTACTAATGGCCTGGGAAAGCGGCAGAAGATGGCCAAAGTGCCTGGGCCCTTGCATTTGCTTGAGGCATCCAGAAGAAGCTCCTGGCTCCTGGCTTTAGATCAGCTCAGCTCCGGCAGTTGCGGCCATTTGGGGAGTGAACCAGCAGATGGGAGACCTTTACCTCTGTCTCTCTCTCTCTCTGTCTTTAACTCTGCCTCTCAAGTAAATAAATGAATCTAAAAAAAAATCTCCACCTTTACTTTGGATTCTAACTTCCTGTTAATGTGCACCTTAGGGGACAGCAGGTGGTGGCTTCAGTATTTCAATCCCTGGTAGCCATGTGAGAGACCATTGAGTTTCTGGATCCTGGCTTTGGCCTGGCCCAACCTTGGCTGTTGCAGGAATTTTTGGAGTAAACCAGTGGAGAGAAGACCTCTGTCTCTCTCTCTCTGTCAAACTAACAAGTAAGTAAAGTAAATAAGTAAAGATGAAAATAAAACAGGAGTCACCAGGGGTCAACCTTGGGTGAGGTTGACCTGCCCAGACCAGTGTGGAGACTGTCTCACCCACTCCTGTGGCTGCAACACAGTGTCTTAGACTAGGAATTTATAAATCATAAAATCCTTTCAGTTTCCTTTGTATAGGAATAACTATCTCTCTTTTTTTTAATTTTTTGACAGGCAGAGTGGACAGTGAGAGAGAGAGAGACAGAGAGACACAGAGACAGAGAGACAGAGAGAAAGGTCTTCCTTTTGCCCTTGGTTCACCCTCCAATGGACGCCGCAGCCGGCGCACCACGCTGATCCGATGGCAGGAGCCAGGTGCTTCTCCTGGTCTCCCATGGGGTGCAGGGCCCAAGCACTTGGGCCATCCTCCACTGCACTCCCTGGCCACAGCAGAGAGCTGGCCTGGAAGAGGGGCAACCGGGACAGAATCCGGCGCCCCAACCGGGACTAGAACCCGGTGTGCCGGCGCCGCAAGGTGGAGGATTAGCCTAGTGAGCCGTGGCACCGGCCTATAACTATCTCTTTTTAGTGGCTGCCTAAAATTTATCTGTTTTTAGCTCTTGCACATTAGCTTGTTTCAGGCTTTCTTCACTGTAGGCAGTGCTAGCATGTGACAAAAAGATATACTTACTCCTGTACAAAGGAAATCTTAGTTTATAAACCTTAGTTTGAGTTCCTCACTGTTTCCTTTTGGTATATTCTTAGATATAGATTATGGGTCAAATATATGGATGCTTATTACACTCTTTCATATGTTAAAATTTGAATTCTTTCCTTCACATCTTTTGAAAATATTTTTTCCCACCTGGGTTTGCCTTTTGGCATCTCTTTTTCTGGAAGAATGGGAAGACGTGTCGTGAGCAGAAATTCCTTGGTAAGCAGCTGCCCCAGGCATCCGGGAAAAGCAGTATGGGGTGGAGTCTTCCAGCCTTGCTGGGACAGAGACGTGGTCCCCACATTCACCTCCCTGTTAGCAGGATGTCCCTATCTGATTGCTGTGACTTGGACCCTCTGGGCTTGCCCAGTACCATTGCCAAGCAGAATAAAGTCTCAGGGTGCTGGTTAGGGAGGGACGTATGCTTCCCCACAGCACTTCCAGGAATATTCGGGAACCACGTGTGAGATCAGTTCGTTTTTTTCCCTCTATGTCATGGTGAAAACTAAACTCATGGCCAGCACCGTGGCTCACTTGGCTAATCCTCTGCCTGTGGCGCCGGCACCCTGGGTTCTAGTCCCAGTCGGGGCGCTGGTTCTGTCTCGGGTGCCCCTCTTCCAGTCCAGCTCTCTGCTGTGGCCCGGGAGTGCAGTGGAGGATGGCCCAGGTGCTTGGGCTCTGCACCCGCAGGGGAGACCAGGAGGAAGCACCTGGCTCCCGGCTTCGGATCGGCACAGTGCGCTGGCTGTAGTGGCCATTAGGGGGGTGAACCAATGGAAGGAAGACCTTTCTCTCTGTCTTTCTCTCTCTCACTGTCCACTCTGCCTGTCAAAACAAACAAACAAACAAACAAAAAAAAAACCCACTAAATTCACTTTGCCCTGTTGGTGCTCTTGCCAAGTTTCAGGAAAGTGAAGTGCTGAGATTACTTTTTTAAAAATTGACATTCTTTTTTAATTTTTATTTTTAAAAAGACATAAAATTTTTATATTAAAGGCAGAGTTAGATACACCGTGAGAAAGAGAGAGAGAGAGAGAGAGAGAGAGAGAGAGGACAGAGAGATCTTCCATCTGCTGATTCATTCCCCAAACGGCTGCTATGGCCAGGGCTGAGCCAGGCTGAAGCCAGAAACCAGGAGCTCCATCCGGGTCTCCCTCGTGGGTGCAGGGGCCCAAGCACTTGGGCCAACTTCTGCTGCTTTCCCAGGTGCATTAGCAGGGAGCTGGATCAGAAGTGGAGCAGCCAGAACTTGAACCTGTGCCAATATGGGATGCTGACACTACATTGAGCAGCTTAACCCACTGTGCTACAATGCCAGCCCCAACGCTCCTTTTTTAAGACAGTCAACCTTTTAGCTCATTTGATAGGTTAAGGCTGTTCTTGGCACAAGGGCACTTCTAGTTTGCGCTGTAGCTCTGCTTCTGAGATGATCTTTCCTGTGGGAAGGGCTGTGTCCTCCCTGCCTTAGGATCCCAGCATGCACGTAGTGTCTGTGGGCCTCATCGGTACAGGGTGAGGGTGTGATGGGGTGGACAGTGAGAAGGGTGTGGCCTGGAGTTGTCAGGAGTGCGGGCTGTGGTGCTCACAGCCTGCACCCTGGCTCCGTGGCCCTTCAGCTGAGGTTCAGTTTACTTCTCTGTAAACTGAGGACAGAATGGTCACAATCTTTGGGACTGTGCTGTGCTCTTAGTGGGCCAAGGCGAGTGGTCTCAGCAGCGGACGTAAGCACCGAGGAGCTCGCTCAGTGTGACCGTTACCAAGAGTGGGGCATGGGGTGGGAACAGGGAGGGCTGTCTCTCAGGGCTTTGGATCCTCACCAGGGACAGTCAGGATGACTGAATTCTCTTTGTCAGGATGGAGAGACACCGTTCTTCCTGAGTGTCCAGGGGGGCCACGAGGAATGCAGCCAAGTGCTCCTGGAGGCGGGAAGCGACATCAACGTCAGAAATAAGGTAGGTGACCCGAGACTGGGTCCTGCATTGCTCTACCGCTGGGTTTTTGTGGGATTAATATTTATATGTTTCTTGGTAAAAATGAATGATATACCTCTGATATCCCAGTTAACTCTCTTCCAAGTGTTTCTTCTTTTCTCTGGGGAAGAGTCTCTTGACAGTGGGGCACTTGTCACTTGCTATACACAGGACTCTCTTCTTTCGTCCTGGGTGGGCTTCTCTGTACCAGCTGGCCGCGCCTGCTTTGCACAGCAGTGCTGGAGAGGATGTGTGCTGGCTAAAGCTCGACGTGGCCCACTGGCGTCTTTTCCCAGGTTGCCTGATGCTCTGGCGTGTCTGAGGCTGGACTGTTGTCTTCCTTTTCTTCGGTCAGAAAGCCATAGTTTGAAAGGTCGTGGAAGTTGTCCCGGATTGACAGTGGATGGTGGGCTAGGGGTTGGGGGTGGGGGTTACACTTGTGTCTCATTACACAGGGGCTACAGGTCCACATGACCTCTTTCTTGTTTTTCTAATTAACTTTGAGTTTTGATGAAAACCACTCATGACCTGAACATTTGAGTAGTACCACTGGATAAACTTTCCTGAACCCCGCAGCTCGGTTTCACTCTACAGAACTCACTCGGTACTGCTTTCTTTATTCTCCCCAGAGCTCTGCACCGCCCCTCCCCCCACCGGCCCAGCATACAGGTGCACCTCCTGTGCACTCACTTCCATGGTGGTGGTAGTCTGTGTGTTTCTTGAACTGCAGATATGTCTTGGGGATCTTTATGTTGGCACGGTGTTTAAACAGCACCTTTTCCGGAAGACAGGTGCTGTTTCATGCTTTATATCCTGCTGGTGGAGTGCCCATTGTGCAACCCTTTAGGTCAGCAACTTGTCACTTTCCTTCTACCCACACATGGGACGTTATGTTAAGACACTGCTCTAAAGGCTGGCATTGCGGCATAGTGGATAAAGCCACTGCCCGTGTGGGCGCTGGCTCGTGTTCCCACGCTGCAGTTCTGCACTTCTCCCTGCTATTGGCCTGGACGTGCAGTGAATCCACACCCACGATTCACTGGTCTCCTATTGCTGTAAAACACCATGCTGGACCCTCTGCAGGAGGCAGGACAGCTGAGAGCGGCGTGGCCAAGGGCAGCCAATGCAGGCCGAGTGTGTACCCCAGCACCAGGCAAACTTAGCTGAGCCCAGGGCCACTGCTGGTGTGCAGGAGTCGTGGGAAGCTTTGGCGCTGTGCTGGCCAGAGGAGTGACGTGGAGGGTGGTGGGACTGGGGACCTCTGAACAAGCCTCCATTCTCAGTTCTGGGGGTTGGCACTTGGTGCTGGCAGCGTTGATTCTGGTGAGGTCTCTCCGGGCTTGCAGATGGTGCTCTCCTTGCTGTGCCCTCACGTGGTGCCAGGGGACCTACTGCTCTCTGGTCTTCTTGGTGCAGATCCTGAGGCTGAAGGCCCCACCTTGTGATCTAAGCCACCCAGTTCTGTCAGAGTGGGACTAGGGCTCCACAGGAAATTTGGAGGGACTCAGAGGCTCGTTCATTGCACGTGTGGTCCTCAGGGCTCCAAGACTTGAGGGAGACGCGTCGGGTTTTCTTTTTGAACTGGTTGTCCCCTTCCCTGGGTTAACTGGTTACCATGCGACAAACAGCATAGAGCCAGACCTCACTGGATCCCCTCCCCCGCTCTCTGGCTGTCCTTTCAGCTCAACGTAAGCGCTTTGCAGACTGCAGCCCGGAACGGCCAGGCATCCCTCGTCAAGTTTCTTCTCCGAGAGAACGTGGACCTGCACCAGGGCCTGGACGTAAGTCTCTTCCCTGCCGCAGGCCTTGGCGCTGGCAGCCCTGGGGGAGCGCCGCCGGTGGTCGTGTGGGACGAGGGGCTCCTGGCAAAGCGGCCTGGCTCCTTCCGGAAGCTGAGTCTTAACCCTGAGAAGTCAAATCTGAGACATGAATTTGGGGGCCATTGAAGTTCTGAACGGAGTGAATTCGCGATGTTTGAAATTCTCATTTTTGCTGCACTAAAGCTTGCTTGTGAGTCCCTAGGGGCAATTCTGTATGAGTGTTGTCTTGGGAAAAGAGTGAGGCCGCTGGGGACAGGAAGAGGACTGGTCACTTCCCTGCCCTGGGCAGCTGTGTTTTCCTGTGGGAAGTCCCTCTTTTATCCTGCCTTAGATCTGCAGTAATTGGAACTGCCCTTGGAATTGGCAGGGCCCTCTGCTGGGATGAGGCGGGAAGCGCCCCTGTTTTCCAGGTTCTTTCCTCCTCTGAGGACATTATTTCCCGAAACCCTGCTATTTATTTAGTGCATTAACTCAGCGCAGAGCTGTGGTTTGAACTGCATCACAGTGTGGCACACAGCATTGGGCTCGGGCTCTGGACTTGCTCTTTCTTGGACAGTGCTGGGCCCCACTGGGGCAGCCGTCCTGCCAGGGCAACTGCCCGCAGGAGGCTGTGTCCTCAGCAGGGGAGGCCACACAGGACCATGGCTGTGTCTGCACAGCGCCCCTGCCCTCCCTCGTGGTGTCTGCCCCCACCCCAGTGCTCGACTTCTCCACCATGGTGCCCCCACCCGCCTTGTCCTCTGGGCGCTGCTGGCCTCCCCACCCTGTCTGCTGCGGATGGAGGGACACAAAGGTCTGGGTTCAAGTCCTGTCTCTGCATGTCCTTGCTCCGTGGCCCTGGGTGGTTTCTGCTCTTTTCTGTCCTCCTGACAAAGGAGGGACTGGATGGTGCCTGGACAGCATCACCTGTGTCTGGAACACGGCTGGGTTCTCCTGACACGGAAGGTCACGCTAGCTTGCATTCGGGCCACTCACTGGTCCTCGGCCCCCACCCTCCCACAGGGCTGCCTCCTCTTCCGCTTACCCTCTCTCGCTCCTTCACTTTTTTTTTTTTTTTTTTTTTGGATAGGCAGAGTGGACAGTGAGAGAGAGAGACAGAGAGAAAGGTCTTCCTTTTGCCCTTGGTTCACCCTCCAATGGACACCACGGCCGTTATCGCGCTGATCCGAAGCCAGGAGCCAGGTGCTTCTCCTGGTCTCCCATGCGGGTGCAGGGCCCAAGCACTTGGGCCATCCTCCATTGCACTCCTGGGCCACAGCAGAGAGCTGGCCTGGAAGAAGGGCAACCGGGACAGAATCCGGCGCCCCGACCAGGACTAGAACCCGGGGTGCCGGCGCCGCAGGCGGAGGATTAGCCTAGTGAGCCGCGGCACTGGCTTGCTCCTTCACTTCTTTGCTTTTTCCTTCCCTCCCCACCCAGCTGTTCCTCTCCTGCCCACGTTTTGTCTTGGGCTGCCCCCGGTGCTCTGTGAGGTGGAGGTGTGTGTGGACCTGGCAGGAGGCTCGCATGGGGATGGGTGAGGGCGGAAGGTGTGGCCAGGAAGACAGGCAGTTTGGCCCCAGACGAGGAGATGGGGAGCAGGCTGCATACAGCTCTCCAGCTCACCTGGGAGAGGGGGCACCAGTTCTGTAAGGTGCTCTGGGGAATAGGGGCTCTCTGTTCCACAGTGCAAGAAATGTAGGCTCTCTTCCCCTGGGGAGGTTCCCACTGCCCCTCAGCTCAACAACCTAACACTGCCTGAGCTCCCTGCTGGTGCTGTGCCGTCAGTTCATTGGGAAAGCCTCTCCTATCCTCCCACCTCACACTTGCTCCCCCACGATTTGTAATTGCACATTTCTTGTGTGACTTTAAAAAGATTCCCGAGAACGGGCTTTGTTCACCACTAAATCTCTGGCACCCTGAAAAGGGCCTGGCCCACAGCAGGTGCACAGGCTGCAGTTCCGGACGGGGCAGAGGGTAGAGCAGGTCTGCGTGGCAGCCTCGATGGCCAAGGTTGCTGACACGTCTGCTCAGGAAGCACCTGCTGGAGTTGCCGCTTAGGGACTGACTGACGGGGCCAGAATCTCTGGGGCTGACACTGGTGTTCTGCTCTGCAGCCCACGGAGTCCCCTCTGCACCTAGCAGTGACCCACAACCACATGGCCATAGTGACCAGCCTACTGCAAGCGCAGCACGACACCAATGTCCTCAATCAGGTAAGCCGGCATATCAGAGCCCCGGGAGTATTGTGGCTTTCTGGTCAGGGTTGAGGGGCCCTGGAGACCCCTGGGGTGTGTGTGCGTTCTTTCTAACCTTTGCCTTCTGTCAAAGCCTGCCACCCCACCCCCGCCAGCCACACGCACACACACACACACACACACATGTACGCGCAGGCTTGGCCATGACCAGGGCAAGGCGTCCTCATTGGTCAGCTCGCTGGTCCCCTAGACAGGCAGCTCAGCAGGGGCTTGCCAGAGACACTGAGGTCAACAGCCACCCCCTGCCCCCTGCCGCAGGGGCCTCTGCACAGAGGGCAAATGTGGCTTCCTTCGCCCAAAGCAAACTTGACCTCTTGGAGTCAAAGTCACCTGGGATTCAATCAACTGCAGCAGAATCAAAGCCCCCTGAAAGCAAAGTCTCCCTCTGGGTGGGAATGGAAATGTGGGGGGCAGGCGGGAAGGGAGGCCTGCCCCAGCCCAGCCGCCCTCAGCCCTCAGCCCTTCCACTCTGAAGCCAGGCCCACACCCAGCCCTGCCGTCTCCTCCAGCCCCACCTTGGTCTTTCAGTGCCCCCAAAGCTTGGGTGGAAGACGCCTTTTGTTATTGAAGATACTCGGGTACTCCTATCCTGCCTAGGGGAAAGTGTTTGCTAAGTATACAGGCCCTGTGGTCAGTTCACTGACCACACGAACTCTCGAAGGAGCATGCGTGACGCCTGCCTTCTGTTACGGGACTGGACTTAGCTGTGTCAGCCGTTTTCTCAGACCAGGAGTATACATATAAAATAAGGGAAAACACAAGTACGCAAAGCAACTTGAATGTGTTTGCTGCTTCCACCAAAGCGAGAGAGAGCTCTTGGCTACGTTTCCAGCTTCAGGGTCAGGACCGCGCCGCAGAGTAGTGTTTATCGGCTCTGAGGTGTGATGCCCGTCCCTCTGTCCATGCTGGTGTAGACGCTGGGTCGGTGTGTCAGTGGGTGTGGTAGTGTTAGCAGAGATGGCTGCAACACAGGTTCTTGTCTTCACACAAGAAAGAATTCAGACGTGAGACAGATTACTTGTAAGCACAGTAGCAAGGTTTCGTGGGGTGAGGCATCTGTCGACACATTGGCAGGGCCGGCTTTGTGACCTAGTGGGTAAAGCCGCCATCTGCGACTCTGGCATCCCAGGTGGTGCTGGTTCAAGTCCCGAGTGCTCCACTTCTGATCCAGCTCTCTGCTAATGGCCTGTGAAAGCAGTGAAAGACGGCTGGGCCCCTGCATCCATGAGGGAGACCCGGTCGCAGGGTTTAGTGGAGAGAACACCTGACAGGCCAGGCGGGCGGCTCAGGAGGGCTGCAGCTGCGCATGCAGTCTACATTCAGACTGGGCCTTTAAAGGCATGGGGCAAGGGAGGGGGCTCAGTTCTTCTCGCCGTTTCTCCCTCCCCTCCTCCTGATTCTCCTGGCCAAAGCTTCGCTGAGTATGAATTCAGGAAAATGTCTCCCTAGGTTTTACTGCTCACTGCAGTAGGGGGAAGGCTGTGAAGATTTTTTTTTTTTAAGATTTCTTATTTATTTGAAAGGCAGAGTTACAGAAGCAGAGGGAAAGAGAGTATGTTTCTATCCGCTGATTCACTCTCCAAATGACCACTATGGCCAGAGGTGGGCTGATCTAAAACCAGGAGCCTGGAGCTTCCCCTGGGTCTCCCATGCTGGTGCAGGCGCCCAAGCACTAGGGCCATCCTCTGCTGATTTCCCAGGCGCATGAACAAAGAGCTGGATCGGAAGTAGAACAGCCAGGACTCAAACGGCGCCCGTGTGGGATGCTGGCACGGCAGGTGGTGGTTTTACCCACTATACCACAGTGCTGGCCCCGGCTATGAAGGTTCTACTGCCTGGTGTTATCAAGCTGGGTAACCCATGTGGTGTTGAGCAGAGGGGATTCTTTCGGGGGAGCGTTCCCTGGGGGAAGGCTGGGCCCACCTGTCGCGTTGCTGGGGTAGGGCAGGACTCTGGTGTAAAATGCTGGGCTGCTTCCACGGCTGCCCGAGGCTGCTCTGCTGTGCTCAGGCCCCCACACACGTGGGCTAACCTCTGTCTTCCTAGCTAACAGCGTCTTGGTGGATTGCCCAGAGGGTGCCAGCCACGTGTGGGAGGACCTCTAGTAACAGCTCTTGGATAGTCACACGCTCACCTCGGCAAGTGGGTCCTGTGCTCAGGCAGGAAGAGCCTGGGCTCCGGGCTTTGTGACCCGGGAGGTTGCTTCCCTCTCTGGCTCCTTCCTGCCTGCATTCAGCTTTCCTTTCCACGAGGTTCAGCTGGGTGATGTTTGTGTATGTTTCACGTGTTTCTTTTGAAACACCCTCTCGATAAGAAGGAATCCTGTACATCTTCATTTATTACAATACAGACGCTTAGACAACAGAGAAAAACACCAAGAGGCAGAAAAATAACTTAGAAATTACCACTGATGGCTTCACTCAGGGGTTTCCTTCGCTTCTGTTTGTTTATTTATTTTGTGAGAGGCTGGGGGAAAGAGGGAGAGTTTGATTCTTTGGTCCACTGGTTCACTCCCCAAACGCTTGCAATGGCTAGAGCTAGGCCAGGCTGCAGCTGGAACCAGGAAGTCAATCTGGCTCTCCCACATGGGTGGCGGGGACCCAGGTACTCGAGCCGTCCCCACTGGCTCCCAGGGTCTGCATTAGCAGGGAGTCAAGAGCTGAAACTGGGACCTGAACCCAGTACTCAGGTGCAGGGCCTGGGTGTCCAAACCGATGGCAGAAGGTCTACTCCTTGTGTGTTTATGTTTTAGTTAAGCTCAGCTAGATAAAGTGTTATTGTTTCCTAAGGTTTTTAATGGTATAGGCACTTTGCATTTTAAAATAACTTCTGGGGGGGCATTTGGTGTGGCAATTAGGATGCTGCTTGGGATGCCTGTGCCCCACACTGGAATGCTTGGGTTTTGGTCCTGGAGCCACTCCTGACTCCAGCTTCTTGCCAGTGCACACCCTGGCACCCACATGGGAGACTGGCTGAATTCCAGGCTCCCATTTTTTTTTTTAATTTGACAGATAGAGTTAGACATTGAGAGAGAGAAACAGAGAAAAAGGTCTTCCTTCTGTTGGTTCACTCCCCAAACGGCAGCCACGGCTGCCACTGCTCCAATCCAAAGCCAGGAGCCAGGTGCTTCTTCCTGGTCTCCCATGCGGGTGCAGGAGCCCAGCACTTGGGCCATCCTCCACTGCCCTCCCTGGCCACAGCAGAGAGCTGGACTGGAAGAGGAGCAACCGGGACTAGAACCTGGTGCCCACATGGGATGCCAGTGCCGCAGGCAGAGGATTAACCGAGTGAGCCATGGCGCCTGCCCCCCCGTTTTTTTCCTAAGATTTATTTATTTATTTGAAGGCAGAGTTACAGAGAGGCAGAGGCAGAGAGAGAGGTCTTCCATCTGCTGGCTCACTATCCAGATGGCTGCAAGGGTTGGAGTTACACTGATCCAAAATCAGGAGCCAGGAGCTTCTTCTGGGTCTACCACGTGGGTGCAGGGGCCCAAGGACTTGGCCATCCTCTATTGCTTTCCCAGGCCATAGCAGAGAGCTGGATCAAAAGTGGAGCAGCTGGGACTCGAACTGGTGCCCATATGGGATGCTGGCACTGCAGACAACAGCTTTACCCGCCAAGCCATAGCGCTGGCCCCAGGCTCCTGGTTTTGACCCTAAACTGGGGCGTCTGGGGGCTGAGCCAACAGATCAGGGTATTCTCTGTGCCTTTGTCTTTCTGCCTTTTAAAGTCATTTTTTATTGTGGTAAAGTATGCAAAATTTACCATTGTAACAATTTTGAAGCGTACAGTTCTGAGGTGTTAATTATTCACATTTTTGTGTCACTATTGCCACTGTCTACTTCTAGAACTTTGCCCTCTTCCCAAACTAAGACCTTGAACCTGCTAAACAGCAGCCCCTCTCCCTGCTCCCAGGCCCTGGCAGCCACCATTCACGCCCGCTCTCCGTGAAGGTGCTCCTGGTGCCCACACTGGCGTCATTTCAGGGCTGCCTACCTTCCAGCATGCAGATCAGCACAGTTCACTTGCGCGTCCCTCAGTTTTTCGTTGCTATGATGCCTGTCCCTGTATCATTTAAAACCTGTGACACCACTCGCTTCCTGAGTCTGTAGGATGCTTTTCCTGGCCCTGCCCTTTCATTGTGAAGTCCTCTCCTTATTGCGCTGCATGAAGTTTTCTTAATCTCCGTGGCAGAGGCAGCAAACCCCACTACACGTGGCCGCCGACCTTGGGGACGTGGAACTGGTGGAGACCCTGCTGCAGGCAGGCTGCGACTTGAAGGCCGTGGACAAGGTGATTGCCTTTGCCGTTGCTTCCCATGGCTGTCAGCTGGGAGAGGGCTGCTCCCAGTCACGAGCCAGTCTTCATCCCGGTCCCCCAGCTCTGAGCTCAGCAGCTTCCATTCCACAGCCCACCCTGCTGGCGTGCCCCCTGAAGTCACGGTAAGAGATCTCGCTTTTCTCTGCCTACCACTCCTTTCTGAGCATGGAGGTAGCCCCGGCCCCTTGTGACCATTTGGGAAACAGGCCCAGCAAGGAGGGTGAGTGCGGCCACCCATAGCTCCAGCTTGGTTCATTAGGCCACCTGCCACGTGAGTCCTGAGCCTTCTTTGTGTGGTTTATTCTATCCCTGTTGCTGTGTAGTGCTTCCATGACCGTTTTGAGGGTTAGGGTCTGTAGCATGAGGCACGGGTTCACGGGGTGCCCGCGGGGTGCTGGCCTGCTCGGTGAGCTTCTCCAGGTTCTTTCCTTCACCCTCTCTCTTTCTGGGGTCTGGCACAAAGTGGGCTCTGACACATACTTAGTTCATGAAAGAATGACCCTTCCTGTCTGTGACTGTTACCAGAGATACACGTTTCCAAGCTGGCTAGGAGGAAAGGAGCCCAGGTTTCAGGCGGATTGGACTTTGCCAGAAGCCTTCTCAGCCCAAGGCAGGGCAGGGTGTATGGACCCACTCCAGCCTCCGCCCCTCTGAGGTTTGCTCACAGCTTGAAAATGTTCCCAAAATGGGCTAATTATGGTGATTCAAAAGGTTTTGCAGGCCAGAATTGAGACAGCATACAATTAGAGGCTTGGTCGATGCCTGGAAAACCCAGTTCTTCCTAATTGCATTACTGTCTCTTTTGGGGTTGGGGCTGATTACTTCCACCACTAATTTTCCGTGTTCCCTGCGTCTTGGTGCCTGGATGGCAACCCCAGTGTTGGAGTGGGAATTGTGCTGTGGCAGCCATCTAGGACGAGGATTGTGGGATATGTTTATAGATCTCTAAGGACAGACAAGCAGGTTTCTAAGATTGAAACAACTTCTGGGTTATTTAAAAAAAATTAATTTGAGAGAGACAGAAAGAGGGGCGAGGGGAGATCCTTCATTTCCTGGTTCGTTCCCCAAATGCCTGCAACAGACAGGGTTAGGCCAGGCCAAATCTACATGGGTGTCAGGGACCCAAGTACTTGAGTCTTCGGTGCTGCGCCCCAGGGTGACATCAGCAGGAAGGTGGGTAGGAGGTAGAGCTGGGGCTCGAACCCAGGCCCTCTGACATGGGATGAGGGTGTGCCAAGGGAATTGTTTTTTTTTAATGCCCAGACCAACGTTTTATTGAGCTTATGCAGCTAACAGACTTGTGTCAACAGTGCCAGTTGACAAAGTTTTGCTGAATATTACAGCTGTGTCTACTAAACACACGTCTCTCTGAGATTTAAAAACAAAAAAGGAAGTTAACAAATACTGAGAGAGAGAAGGAAGACACACATCTCGAGTCTCCCAGGAAGGCAAAATAAAATGCCACGTGGCTTGTTCCCCGGTGTTCCCCGTGCCTAGAGTACTGCTACCACCACGGGCTCCCCTCCCTGCCAGCGGCTAGGGAGGGGCGGGGAGCAAGGTCATCCTGGGCATGACTCTAACCCTGACCCTAACCCTAACCCTGGTGTTGACACCCTCCTGGGGCTCTGATGGCAGACTGCTGAGCAGAGCCCATTTCCTGGGAGCAGCAGAGGGAGCCTGAGATGGCAGCCCATACACCTCAGCAGGGGTCCTCGCCCCTTTGTCCAGTGCGGTTCAGCATTGAGGTTGTCTGTTCCCGGTTGGCAATAAAACCTGAGCTGTTTTGCCAAGAGAACTCTTAAGCACAGTGCCAGATGCCCACTTCCTGGGGTTGTTTTTGACCCTGAGCTTCATTTGTTATCCAGGGTCCCTAAGCTAGTTCTTCACGGGACGTGAAAAGTAAGTGGAAGCATCGTCCTTAGATCCTGAAGTTGTCCCCCGCATAACAGTTGGACGTGGCTCTTGCAGAGCGGGTGCTGGAGCTTGAGAATGGTACACTTTTGGTAACGTGCACAGGCCACTGTAGGGCTCCAGGCAGCTCGTGCCTAGCTGTGGCCAAGACAGCCCGTATTGCTCACTCCACGTGGTAACCGTTCACGCCCCTTGCCACTGGGCAGAGGCAGGATGGTCTAACAGAAGCCGTACGAGACAGGAGCAGGGAGCTGAATGCCACGCTGCAGTTACCTGTGCTGCCATCACCAGTGTCGGCGTCTTTTTCTTCTTTTTCTTTAAAAAAAAAAAAAAAAGATTTATAGGCTGGTGCTGTGGCTCACTAGGCTAATCCTCCGCCTGCGGTGCTGGCACCCCGGGTTCTAGTCCCGGTTGGGGCACCGGTTCTGTCCTGGTTGCTCCTCTTCCAGTCCAGCTCTCTGCTGTGGCCCGGGAAGGCAGTGGAGGATGGCCCAAGTCCTTGGGCCCTGCACCCGCATGGGAGATCAGGAGAAGCACCTGGCTCCTGGCTTCGGATTAGCACGGTGCGCCGGTAATAGTGGCCATTTTGGGGGTGAACCAATGGAAGGAAGACTTTTCTCTATGTCTCTCTCTCTCTCAAACAAAAAGAAAAAACATAATAAATTAAAAAAAAGATTTATTTATTTATTTGAAAGGCAGTTACAGAGAGGCAGAGGCAGAGAGAGAGAGAGTCTTCCATCTGCTGGCTGACTCCCCAGATGGCCGCAATGGCCGGAGCTATGCTGATCTGAAGCCAGGAGCTAGGAGCTTCTTGTGGGTCTCCCACATGGGTGCAGGGGCCCAAGAACTTGGACCATCTTCTACTGCTCTCCCAGGCCATAGCAGAGAGGTGGATTGGAAGTGGAGCAGCCAGGACTTGCACCGGCACCCATATGGGATGCCAGCACTGCAGGTGGCGGCTTCACCTGCTATGCCACGGCGCCGGCCCCACCAATGTCTTAATAACACCCAGCTCATTCTTCCTTATGACTCACCCTCTTCAAAGCAAGGCCTCCACTCCCTGGTCTAAAGTGGCTACTCATGCTTCAGCCGTCATGTCAGCATTCCACCCGGGAGGAGAGAGGGAAGAGAACAAATCCCTGCTCTCTCACAGATACTTCTCAGGAGGTGCAGGTGCCTCCGCCATCACCATGCTGTGGACCAGAAGTTAGGTGCCCAGTCGACCAGCAAGGAGCAGGGAAACGTTCAGGGGTTTCATTCGCTTTGTCACCCTTTGTCACCCTCGCCTCTGCCCGTGAGCCAGATCCTGAGCCCCAGAAAAACTGGCCCAAGCTCGCCCAGCGAGAAGATGGTGGGGTTGAGCTCTGCTGCCCGGTGAGAACTCCCCATCCCAGGCTTGCCTTTGTCTTTCAGCAGGGAAGGACTGCCCTGGCCGTGGCCGCCAGGAGCGGCCACAGCCTGGTTGTGGACATGCTCATTAAGGCGGAGAGATTCTGTGCCTGGAGACAGGTGAGCTGAGCCCCGAGCCGTCCCTCTTCTCCAGCAGCACAGGGGTCTGCTGACTCTGTTGTCTGCCCTGAGGGCAGAGCCTGGTCAGCAGTGCTGCGACTTTGCCCTGTCCTGTGCCATCTCCACTGGTGGGGAGGCGGGGTGTGGGAAGCAGCCGCCGCTTCTTTCTCCTGTTCTCCTGCCCACCTTGGTGTCAGCCCTGGCGTTGATGCCCGCGGCGCCTTCCTTCCAGGGTCTTGGCTGTGGTCTGCTCCCCGGGGGCTCTGCTGAGAGGTATAAAGCCCCCTTCGTTTCCTGGCTCTGGGGTTTCCAGGCCTTTCTGGCCCCCTGCACCCCGGTGTGTGACAGTGGACTGTGGCTAGAAAACCTGTTCACGCTGACAACACAGAAACCCAACCTTCTTTTCATTTCCTCTGACAGCAGAAGGTCCTGCTGCTACTGCAAGAAGGCTGCCCTCCCCGCATGACCAGGTCTGCGCCCAGACACCAGCTTAGTTGCCTGCCTGTGGTTTCTGTCCCAGGCAGCACAGCTACCCCAGTCAAATGTGTTAGGGCCACTCCCAGTCCTTGCTATGTTTGTCCCTGCCAGGAGCGAATCTGGGTGCACCTGCTGAGATCTGGGCGTTTCCCACAGATCCTTAAAGCAAAGCGCATTTATCTCAGTTTGCTGCCCCTGAGTAATTCTGGGCATTCGCTCTCCCCCCCACTTTCTGTACGTGGAAGGCCTTGCCCCTCCCCTGGGCTTGTGGCATCTCCTGGGGAGGCAGCTGGTGCGGATGTCCTCAGCCACGTTGGGTTCTTGCCGCAGGTCCTGCAAACCAGGTCCCGTATGCTTCTTGTCTCTTTCCTGTCCCAGCAGTAACTCCCAGCTTGCTACTCAGAATTATCTTTCCTCAAGATTCGCTTCTGTTTAAATGAAAGACAAAAATAGAAGTTATCGTGCATAAAAAAATGAGCCGGTCACCGACTTGCTGCTTCTGTATGTGGGCACCTGCAGGACGGGTGTTTCCAAGGCCCACAGCACCTGCCTCCACGTGGGGATTCCCCCCGTGCTTTCGGTTTGCTTCTGCAGGACTCTGGCAGACCCTGCAGAGGGGCGACAGGAACCTTTGCAAAGCCAAGAGGCGACGGCACTCTGGGCATGAATGGGTCCTTCAGAAGCTCATGGGGAAATGAAGTCAGCAGATAAGCGTATTTGGTGCAAAACCTTTTTGAAACCCATGCACGGTTTTTTCTTTTCTTTCTTTTTCTTTTTATAACATTTATTTTATTTATTTGAAATACAGTTACAGAGAGAGGTAGAGACTGAAAGCGAGAGGTCTTCCATCCACTAATTCACTCCCCAAATGGCTGCAAAGGTTGGAGCAGGGCTGAGCCTATCTGAAGCCAGGAGCTTCTTCCGGGTCTCCCACATGGGTGCAGGGGCTCAAGGACTTGGGCCATTGTCTACTGCTTTGCCAGGCCATTAGCAGGGAGCTGGATCAGAAGTGGGGCAGCTAGGACTCGAGCTAGTGCCCATATGGGATGCCGGCACTGTAGGCAGGGGCTTTAATCCACTGCACCACAGCACTGGCCCCACGATTTTTTCATCATGCACATTTTCCATAAACGTTTTGGACTGCTTCTGGCTGCATTGGCTGGAACAGTGTCTGCTCCTGTCCTCCCTGCTCCCTCCCCCAGGCGGGGCCCCCCACTCAGCAGAAAGCGGGAGGGTCTGAGGGGCGGGCTGTGGGGTTGTGTTGGTTGTAGTAAGGATGAACCCCATCCAGGTCCCACCGCCACTTCATGCGAGGAAGTTGAATGCTAAGAAGAAAGGGGGTGTGGTGGGAAGTAAGGCCACCAAAGGCGCATCTGCCATCGTGACAGACCCTCTGTCCTCTCCTGGGGACATGCTCATAGGCTCACGACCCGTGAGCCTGCAGGCGTCACCACGGTGGGTGACAGAGCAGTGGGGACTGGGGACACTGAAAATGGTCTCGGCTGCCACCTCGCCTGCCGCACCTGGAACATGCGTGCACCTCTCCTGAAATACGCAGCGAATTCAGCGTCTGAGAGCCCTGACAGCCGTCTCCTCCTCCTCCTCAGGAGCACGGCGAGGGCCCCCGCGCTCCCCTGACGTTCAAGCAGGACCACAGCCTGGAGACTAGGCCTGTGCGCGCACTGCTCTGGGACCTGGCCTACCGGCAGCTCAGCGCCAACGAGTGGCAGAGGCTGGCCCGGTCCTGGGGCTTCACGGAGGAGCAGATCAGAGCCATCGAGCAGCAGTGGGCAGGTGAGTGTGGCGTGGACCACGCGGGCAGGGACAGGTAGGGCCTGTCACAGGCTCCTCAGCTCTAGGAACGGGACAGTTGTCTCAGGTCCACACAGGTGACTGGGGAAACCTGTGGGGAAGGGAAGTGAGACGGTGACTTCTACCGGGTCCTGTGTAGAAGGGAAGTGAGATGGTGACTTCTACCGGGTCCTGTGTAGAAGGTGAATTCAGGCCCCAGACTGAATGGGCATGAGGGTGGTGAGGGTTTAGGGCAGGTGTCACTGCTGTCCCAGAGATTGTCCTGGGGTCAGTGGGTCTGTCCGGTGGTCAAGAGGCTCACTGCTTCAGGAGGTGTGGTGTTGCCAGCTGTCGTAGGGTGTGGCCCTGGGGTGTCGTGGCCGGCCTCTGAGAGACTCATGGGGTGCTGCCTCAGGGCCTCTCAGGAGAGGTGTCCACGCTGCGGCGTCACCTCTGCAGGATGAATGAGGTCAGGGCAGTTCTGCTCTATCAGGGTTGAAACAAAACCAGGAAATACCAAGTTTGCTGGGCACTGGCTAGCTAGAGTTTAAAGGCAGGACAGCCGCATGGCGTGGGGCAAAGCATGGCTGTCGAGTGGGAGCAGTGGCTACTGAGATCCCATGTGGCCTTGCGGCACAGCAGACAGCGTCATGTTGCGGGAGCACGTGTGGGAGCACAAGCACGTGGGGCCTCGCTGGCTCCCTGTCCTCACCTGCTCCGTGAGAGCCCGAGTTCCTGCGTGAGCCCTTCCTTAACAGCTGAGCGCCTCTCCCAAGCCCCACAGCCTCGGAACCATCACCTTGCAGATTAAGCGTCGCCATGAGTTTGGTGACAACCACATTCAGAGGACAGCAGCGTGGTGACAGTGATGTCCACAGTCCAACTGCACTGTGACTCGGGAAGGCTCCTGCACTGGAGAGCTTGTGGGCTTTTGAGCAGGCGAGTGACAGGTTGATGACGGCTTTGGAGGAGAAATAGGGGCAGGCTTTGGGTGGTGCCCGCATCCCAGGCGGGAGTCCTGCCTCCTCTTCTGATTCTAGCATCCTGCTCATGTGCACCCTGGGAGGCGGCGGGTGACGGCTCAAGTGTTTCGGTCCCTGCCACCCACGTGGGGGACTTGAATTGAGTTCCTGGTTCTGGCTTCAGCGGGCCTGGCCCTGGCTGTTGAGGGTATCTGGGGGATGAACTAGCAGATGGAGGATCTGTTTGTCTCTCAAAGAAAGCAAGGGATTGCAGTCACAACAGGACATTCGCTCGTGGTGTCTTACCTTGGCCCTCTTGTGCTTTGCACAGGGAAGGAGAGTTTCCGTGAACACGGCCACAGGGCCCTGCTCATCTGGCTGCACGGGGCCCTGCTCACACAGCCCCACCCGGCCAAGCACCTGCATGAGACGCTGGTGCGCGCAGGCTTCCCAGAACTGGCCGGTAAGTTCTCCACAGGCAGGAGCTGTGCCTGGAAGCGGTGGGGCGGGTGACAGAAATGCCACCCAGAGAGCAGAGGTCCCACTGTGGGCTCACGCGGAGTAGGGGGCTTGTATGGAAGGAGCCTCTGGAGAGGGACCACCGCACTCAAGTTGTAGCCGGCTGCTCTTGGTGCCGCCCCCTACTGGCTTCCTGGAGAAGCACGGGGAGAAGCAGCAGCGCTCCCTGCTCTGGCTGGCTGGTCTGAACGTCCCCTGCAGGCCAGCACGAGGGTACTGTAAAAGCCGCTGTGACCCCTGCTGGCCCCTTGGAAAACTTGGCAGTTAATCCCACGGCAAACTCTCACACGCCAGCGTGCCAATACCACTGCCAGGCTGAATGGAGGGTACCCGCTGCAGCTTTCATGCAAGCGTTTATCTGCAGCTGCAGAGGTGAGTGACTCGGGCCCTGACTGATGGCGTGTCAGGCAGCGGCCGGGACAAGGAGATTCCCATGAAGTTGTCGTCAGCTCGGGGGCCTTCCCCCTGCTTCATGGGCATTCTCCCAGGACAGACTCCGTCCCCCACCCCGAGGCCTGCAGGATCTGTGCGCCGAGGCGAGCCACGGCCCTCCTGTGCTGCCAGCGCTCGCCAGGAGACAAGCAGGGCAGGAACTAAGAACGTCCACTTCAGGGGGCTGTTGTGAGGTTAAAGGAGGAACAGGCCTGGGACAGCGTGTGGCTTAGGAAAGGCCAGTGGTTAGTGAACATCGCTGTTAACAACAGACAACCCTATAGTGACAATCAATGTTACTTTTTCCAGAAAAGACTCGTCAATTCAAAAATGACTCTGACTCATGCTCCAGGAAATGTGCCGTTTCATAAGTGCCTGAAGACTTGTGTACGTGTTTTCTTTCCAATTCAGCATCTTTAAGGCTGTGTCCTCCCACAGCATGCGACGGTGGTGACAGGACGCGCTCACAGGCGGAGGACACCACCAACTCCCCAACCACTCGGGTGCTGTCAGATACGCTTCGTGGTTTTCCTTAAGGGCAGTCTGTCTGTGGTTCTTCCGTCTGTCATGTGATGGGACACGTAACCTGGGAGAGTCGGAGGGTCGGAGGGTCACGTTTTGGTGAGATTCCGATGGAGCAGCACTGGTGTGTATGGAAACCCGGGGGTTTTCCAAGATACGGATTTGAAGGGGGCTTTGCCACCCACTCACTGAGAGCTTCTGGCCTGTGATCGTCAGACCGAGACCTTCAGCTTCGTTCCTGGAAAGAGGCACGACTCGGCGAGGGTTCCCCTCAGGCCCACAGCCTGGAAGTCACGCCTCCGGCTCTGTCTGCAGCAACACGCTGGGCTTGGAACATGATGCTGTTGGCTTTACATCACATGTATGTGGAATACGCTGCTTAAAATTACCAGGCGCCTACATACCAGCCTGTTTTGGTCACTTGGTGGATACTTACAGCATGAACACGCATTGCTTTTGACACCTGAAGTTGAGATGGACGTGGAATCGGGACAGCTTCTCCATCGGATCACACACATCCATCTCATCACTGAAGCTTGCCGGTCTCATTTCCATCTCCACAGCCACCAGGCAGTAATAAAATCCTGAGCAGGCTGAGCCTGGTCACTGCATCCAGTCTGTTGTTTTACAAGTCCCGTGCCGACTGGCAGCGACCTGCCGAATCCTATGCATGCTTCAAACGGCTAAAAACTCATGACTCCAGGTCTTTTTTAAAGATGTATTTATTTATTTAATTGAAAGAGAAGGGAGAGAGAGAATCTTCCATCTGCTGGTTCACTCCCCAAATGGCCGCAACAGCCAGGGTTGGACCAGGCTAAAGCCAGGAGCTTTAGGTCTCCCCGATGGGTGCAGGGGCCCAAGCACTTGGGCCATCCTCTACTGCTTTCCCAGGCACATTAGCAGGGACCTGGATCGGAAGTGGAGCAGCCAGGATTTGAACCTGCGCCTATATAGGATGCCAGCACTGGTGACGGCAGCTTAACCTGCTGAAGCACAGCACCAGCCCCCAGCTCCAAGTTTTGTAGGAAGGCAGAATGGTCTTACCCCATCTGCTGGTCAACAAGGCCAGCTTCCACTGGTCTTGCTGCACCCCCTCCCTGCCAAAACAAGTGGGCATACACACTGCTACTGCGTCAGGTGCTTTACTTACCACTAATTACTGGAGCTTTAGACAGTACACACACTTCTGATCTGAAGCTTCCCACATAGACCTTCATTGGGCATGTACAGCCAGCTTAACCACGTGGCTTTGGTTTGGATGCTGCCAACGCTTTCTAGCCATAGTCTAGGGTCCTCACGGAGGAGGAGGGCAGCCTTTTCAGGAGTGCAGACCCAGGGAGGTGGGGGTGGAGGAAAGGAGTGACCCAGGGGAAGGCCACGGGCACCAGGCTTTGAGTGCCTGATTCTCCTCTGGTGGGACCGTCCCGTATCAGAGTGAGGAGGCCCTGCCTGCTGGCCAGCAAGGTGTAACTGTGGGCTGAGTAGACCCAGTGGAACCTCTGGGCTCTGTGATGCAGATCGGAGTGAGGAGGGGGCACGGGGGCCTGCAGAAGCCACAAGCTGGTGGCACCACGGCAGCTGTGTCAGAGCCCCGAACAAGCGCGCCTGCGCATCTGCTCTTCAGACACTGCCTGGCACTTCTGTGCTTCAGAAAGGGGAGGCCTGGCCAGAAACAGCACTTGCCCAGGCACACTGGTTCTCCATGTGCGGCAGCAAGAAACACGGTTTCCTGGGGTAAGATCGGGGCACAGCCTAGATGATGTCCGATGGGATGAGGCGTCAGGTGCCCCCGCTCCGAACCCAGCCCTCGGCATAGCCCACAAACACCCGAGAAAGGGGAGCCTGGGCACAGATGAGGCTGCCGAGTTCACCGGAATCGGGAGTGGGGCCAAGGGGCCGGCCGGCCTGCATCCGCCCCTCAGGAGCCTGCTCTGCCCTGACAACTTCTGGGCTCTTCGTGTTGGCCACCACTTACTTTTGCCGAGTTGCCTGGACGAGGCTGGTGCTCATGGAGCCACACAGCTCAATGCTGCCATCTGCAGGAGACGCAGAGGGGGCATCAGAAACAGACGGGAAGCTTCCGGGCTCCTGCACTACAACTCCCTGCGGGGGTCGCCAGCCCTGCCTGGTTCCAAGTGCTGAGCCCAGGAGAGTGGTGAACACGCCAGCGCCACTAAAGCTTTGTGACAAAAGATGTCAGTGTGACTCCCGCTCTTCATCTTTTAAACCTAAAACTGCCTGGTATCTCCCAGTTCTAGTTTAGTAGTTGTGTACGCTGCAGCGGGGTAACACGGGGAAACAACGTAAACAGATAGGCTCTATAAGCTCTGATGACAGAATCTATGACAAGTTGAACGTAATAAAAAATAGCTTGTTTTAATTTTTAAAAGTTTTACTTAATTTCTTAAATAAAAAATAACATTAAAATAATTTCTACATATTGTTACAAAGGATGATGTCGCTTGAAAAAGTCTCTTGTAATTCTGGAAGCTGACCATGATGCATCTGTGATGTTCTAAGAATTCGGAAAGTTAACAACCCAAGACTGCCAACCCTCAGTGAGGGCAGAGGAGCGAGCCGCTCTCCGTGGCACGCGTTGCCGTCAGTCGACCACTTTGATGGACTGCACGCTGCCGAGGGAGTGGGCGTGGGTGGATCTGGTCCCCAGAGACCTGGAAGCCGATGAGCTGCTCTCGGGAGGAAGGGCCCGAGGGTACTTTGCTGCAGTGGCTTGAGGAATGGTCTGCTGAAACGAAAGAGAAGACCGCTTCAGGAATCCGCGAGATCGCCACCTGTGACAGAACCCAGGCTCCAGTGGACGCCAGTGAGGAGTGAAACAAGACGAGGAGGCCGTGCCCCGGGAGCCCACAGCTCGGCTGCAGAGCAGGGTCCCTGGGTCACGCACACAGCCACAGCTGCCATTCCTCCCAGAGGCCAAACCAGTGCAGGAACTCCGTGCACAGAGGGGTCAGACCAGCACTGGCCCCGTTCTATCCAGCCGCCTCCTCTCTACCCTGAGGTCCAGTCTGGTTCCTGCTGCGTGCAGCTCAGCTCGAGGGGCGGGACACATAGTGGTGGTCTCCCCAGAAGCAGGATGCTCCACGGCTTCCTACCCACGAAGACCACGAGGCCAGGGAGCACCTGAGGGAGGCCTCGACAGCGCCCACAGCTCAGGGCACTCGTGGACGCGAGCAGACGCCAGCACCCCAGCCCACCACACGCAGTCCCTGCATGCAGTATGCCCAGATGCCATGTGCGCTGTGTGAGCGGCACACGTGCTCTCTGCACACAGCATGTGGCCCACACACGTGCTGCAGCACCCACAAGGGCATGCTCTGCACCCGTGCACGATCCACACACGTGCTAAGGTACACATGTGCGCTATGCACACAGCGTGCGACCCCACTCGTGCTGTGGCCTGTTCCACCTGAGGCAGCTTCGCAGGAGCAGGAAGGGAGATTTCCACCAGGGTATGCGACTCAGAAAAGTCACCTTTAAAATACTTTCAGAAAAATTACATATCTTTTGTCAAAACATTCACACTAAGTAGCTCAAAAACTAAGAAGCAGTTTTTCTTAAAAAAAGTGTTGCTCCCCCTCTTCGTGGAGGAACGACACAGGACCCTGCGCTGTTCTTTTGTCTGCTCGGCCCTCCCCGGGTTTGCTGCTGGTTCTTCCCGGGTTGGCTACTGTCCCTTCCACCTCCGTGGAAGGGCGGGCCCCCTGCCACTTTCCCCACTTCCGCGGGGGAGCGGCACACCGCCGGCCGGCTCTCTCGGGGGCTGCACAGGTGTTCCTTCAAATAGATGTTCCCTTTAGATGTTCCTGGTGCATGTTGTCTCTCTCCTCCTTTATAGACCTCTTCCACCAATCCCAACTCGGCTGCCCACACGCCGAGTACGCTGCCCTCCTCCAATCAGGAGCAGGTCCTGCTGTTTATTGGTTGAACTGGAGGCAGCTGTGTAGAAGCTGTTTCCTCCTCTCCCAGCGCCATATTGTGGGAGAGCAGATGCATAAAATAAGTCTTAATTCCAGTAACAGTCTAGTCCGAGTTGCTCCCCACAGATCCCCCTTTCTTTTTATTTTTTGGCGTTGATACGCTCCTGTCTTCGGTGCCCCGCGGCACACACTCTGCTCTGCTTGCTAGAGTTGCCCACAGGTGCTTACAAGTCCTATCAATCAGACAAACCGAATCCGGGTCCTCTCTTCGCCATGTTGTGAGGAGGTTTTTAGGCGCTGATGCGTGCCTGTGTTCGGTGCCCTGCAGCGCATGCTCTGCTCTGCTAGAACTGCCTGCAGGTGCTTACAAGCCCTAACAATCAGGCAAACCGAATCCAAGCCCTCTCATTGCCGTCTTGTGGGGAGACTTATTGGTGTTGATAACGTGCCTGTCTTCGGTGACCTGCAGCTGTCCACAGGTGCTTATCGTCTCCCTAATCAGGCAGACCGAATCCAAGCTCTCTCATTGCTGTGTTGTGGGGAGGCCTTATTTTTCTCTATTTCTCTATCTCCGGGCATTCCTATCTCTCCCATTTTACTTCTATCTGCCAGCATTCCTATTTCTCTCATTTTACTTCTAAATTTCTGTTTCTCTTATCCCTGCGGCTTCCCGGCGCCCGCCCCGAGGCTGCTTCTCGGTGGCTTCCCGGCTCTGAGCCGCTTCAGCCCGCGCTTCTCTCATCTGCGCGGCTTCCTGGCTTTGCGTGGCTTGGCTTCGCGAGCTCCGCGGTCTCCACGCCCTTCGCATCCGCACCACGGCCTCGCACTAGCCCCACATTCCCTATCTATTCATGCCCCGTGCGCTCTCTCTGCACGCGGCGGCTTCCGCGAGTCACACAGCATAGCTTACGTTTCCGCCACCACCGGTATTCAATCTAAGTTCCCTGGGCTAACCTGGCGAATTCAACCTAGCTTACGCGTCTCCGCCTTATGGTTTGGTTTCCCATCTTTTGCTCCCCGGGCTAATCTGACGGATTCCAACCTGGCCCACGTTTCCGCCTCTGGTTTAACTTTTCGCCTTTTGCTCCCCAGGCTGACTTAAAGAATTCCAAGCTGGTTTACGTTTCCGCCTCGGCCTTCCCCCCGCGGCTTCAATTTCCCTAACATTTTTCTCTACCCGGTATGATTCCCTCGCCCGCAGGTGCTCACCACCTCCCTAATCAGGCAGACCGAATCCAAGCTCTCTCATTGCCATGTTGTGGGGAGGCCTTATTTTTCTGTTTCTCTATCTCCGGGCATTCCTATCTCTCCCATTTTACTTCTATCTACCAGCATTCCTATTTCTCTCATTTTACTTCTAAACTTCTGTTTCTCTTATCCCTGCGGCTTCCCGGCGCCCGCCCCGAGGTTGCTTCTCGGCGGCTTCCCGGCTCTGAGCCGCTTCAGCCCGCGCTTCTCTCATCTGCGCGGCTTCCTGGCTTCGCGCGCGCACTCCGCGGTCTCCGCGCCCCTTCGTGCCCACACCACGGCCTTCGCACCAGCCCCGCGTTCCCTATCTATTCACGCTCCGTGCTCTCTCTGCACGCAGCGGCTTCCGCGAATCACACAGCGTAGCTCACGTTTCCGCCACCACCGGTATTCAGTCCAAGTTCCCCGGACTAACCTGGCGAATTCCAACCTGGCGGCCCACGTCTCTGCCTCTGGTTCCAGATTTTCGCCTTTTGCTCCCCGGGCTGACCTGAAGAATTCCAAGATGGCTTACGTCTCCGCTTCAGCCTGCACTCGTGGCTTCATTTTCCCTAACATTTTTCTCTACCCGGTATGTTTCCCTAACTTTTCTTCCAACAACAATATTCCCCTCTCATTTCTCTTGGCCTCTCCCCACAGTCCGTATCCAAGTCTAAGTTTCTTATAGGTTTCACTTTCACTTTCAACCTGCAGTCCGTATCTGAGTCTAAGTTTCTTCTTGCTCTCACTTTAAATCCTAACTTCTTTCCCACAGTCCATATCCGAGTCTATGCCTAGGCTTTCGATAGCTTCTTCCGGCACCTTTTCTGTCCGGCTTTTCCCTAGGCTCTTTGCTAGTCTCTCTCTCCGGTATTTTCCACTTCTTCCCGTTTCTTCCCTCCTAAGTTTCCTATCCGAGTCACGGCACCATTATGTCGCTCCCCCTCTTCGTGGAGGAACGACACAGGACCCTGCGCTGTTCTTTCGTCTGCTCGGCCCTCCCCAGGTTTGCTGCTGGTTCTTCCTGGGTTGGCTACTGTCCCTTCCACCTCTGTGGAAGGGCGGTTCCCCCTGGCCACTTTCCCCACTTCCGCGGGGGAGCGGCACACCACCGGCCGGCTCTCTCGGGGGCTGCACAGGTGTTCCTTCAGATAGATGTTCCTCTTAGATGTTCCTGGTGCATGTTGTCTCTCTCCTCCTTTATAGTCCTCTTCCACCAATCCCAACTCTGCTACCCACACGCCGAGTACGCTGCTCTCCTGCAATCAGGAGCAGGTCCTGCTGTTTATTGGTTGAACTGGAGGCAGCTGTGTAGAAGCTGTTTCTCCCTTCTCAGCGCCATATTGTGGGAGAGCAGATGCATAGAATAAGTCTTAATTCCAGTAACTTAGTCTAGTCCGAGTTGCTCCCCACAAAAAGAAACCTTAAAAACAATAGGTTTTCCTTTCTGATCTGCCTTAACAAAATCTCTTGCATACATACGTGTCTGTACATAAGTACCTGTAGATTACACACGGGGACACTCGCGCTGGTATGAAACTCTGACAACACTCCGCTGACCTCCCCAGAGCACAGGCTCTTAGCAGGAAGGACAAGAGGAACAGCAGGGAGACTCAGTGTGGCCATCCAGAGAACACAGCACAGAGCACACGCTGCCCAGCCGGCGGGCAGTGGGCAGGAGGCGTGTGTGTGCCAAGCGAGCCTGGTGGATCAGTGAGGTAACACAGTACAGAGGACTGCAGCTGTGTCCATCACGGCACCCCAACAGGGGAGAACAGGAGGCAGCTGGCATGTGAGGTACACAGCAACACACACACAGAGACAGCCGGCGGCTCCCTACAGCACACACCGCGTATGTAGGGTGCAGGCCGCGAGATAAACTTCGTAACGGGTTGATTTTCTTCTGTAAAGCATGAATTCCTGTCATCTCTACAGAAGTAAGTGTTGTAAAGGTTAAAAGTAAACGTGATGCTCTTTGTGCCTTATGTATCTACAGTTCTGATTTCTATTTTTTTCAGCACATAAAATGTGAATAGGTAGGAAGAGTGTCCATTGTGACACAAAAACATAGTCTGTTCGTTTATTTGAGAGGCAGAGACAGTGCATTCAAGCGAGCTCCATATCTACCAGTTCACTCTCCGAATGCGTACAATGCCTGGGGCCGAGCAGCCCTGAAGCCAGGAGCAGGGAGCTGCATGGGGTCTCCCACATGGGGGGCAGAGACCCAGTGACTCGAGCCAGGGTGCATCAGCAGGAAGCCGGAATCGGGGCCCGGGACAGGTGGGACTTGAACCCAGGCACTGTGGATCTAACTGCTACGCAAATGCCCGCCTTGGGCTCTGTTCTTGTAACTCTTTTCGAAGTACCTGTTACAGAGAATCCTGACCCGCAGGCTGCTGTGCGAACAGATGCTCCCCGTATCCTTTCCTATGGACTGCGTGCGGTCTGCTCGAGGCTCTGGGCTGACAAGCGTCTTTACACATCTTAATTTTCGCATTCCCTCCTTTACCCTGAATCCTGAAAACAACCCTGGGGGCCAAGTACTCTTACAGATCCCTGTCACAGAAGAACATTCTCTGACGCGTGGATGCCGTGGAGGCAATGAGTATCCACACTGAGGCATTCGTGGCTGTAGTCTGCTTATTTCTGCAAATCGCCCGTACCTTCCTTTGTATCACATGGATTTTTACAGCCTGGGTTTTTTTCAAACCTGAAATATGTTGACAATTGCAGTGAAGGAAGAGAAAAAAGATGTTTAAAAAAAAGAACAAAAGTTAAAAACTATAAATGCAGGGAATCTTTTTGGTAATCTGATATCTACCGTGTGAACACGTGGATACAGTTTTCTTTTTTGAACCAATAAAAAATGCTGTGGTGTAGTGGGTGGAGCCGCCGCTGTCTGTGACGCCCGCGTCTCCTGTGGGCACTGGTTTGTGTCCTGGCTGCTCTACTTCTGATAAGGCTCTCTGCTAACGTGCCTGGGAAAGCAGTGGAGATGGCCAAGTACTCCCCCACCCCTCTTTGTTCCTTCCCTTTCTCTTTGTAACTCTGACTTTCAAAAATAAAAATAAATCTTAAAAAAAAAAAGTAAAAAAATCCCTGGCATGTCTTACCCTCTGGTCACCGGCACACTAGATTCCTTTCGTAACTGATATTTTATACTGTCTGGAAGAAACGTCTTTGAAACTGATTTCCTACCCGAGGAAACGGATTACAGCAGATCTGATCACCGTACGCCAGTGCAGAAAGACTAACCGCAACAGCAGAGCACACGCCACTCCGACTCCAGATGTCACCAGACCGTCCATCTGAACTGTCAGGGAGAAGAGTGGCCGCCCCCCGCGGCTTACCACTGTGACTGGGTGGTGCTTCTCCACGACCACGGAGCTCACGGGCGGAGAAACACCCATGATAGCCAAGCTGCTGTTGACTCTGTTCTTGGAGGCGAAGTCGCACTTCCCCGTGATCCGGGCCGTGATCGTCCTCCCTGCCTTCTGCTGTGCGGAAGTTACGACTCTCGGCACGTACTAAAAAACAGAAACAACCCTGCTGGTGCGGATTCACGCAAAAGGCCGATGGCTTTAGTTCCAGACTCGTGAAGAAAATACACAGGACTTAAAATCACTCCGTATTCAACCATCTTTAACATGAAAACCATCTTGAACATGAAAACAAGAAACCTACAAGGACATAAGAAGCAAAACATGACGCCACACAGCCCTTCAGCTCTGGTTTGCCAGCCGTTTCAAGGGAGGCTAGGAAGTGTTCTATAACAGCTCGGACTCCCGGGAGGCTGCAAGGCCTGGGGGCGAGGCCTGTGCATCCCAGCCATCACCCATTCCCGGCACTGACTGCCTCTTCGTCATGACCGTCTGGCTGACACCAGACCAGGAGCAGACAGATGTGACGCGTGCAGGATCAGTGTGGCAGTCCCATGTGTGCACCCTGGGAGCCAGCACAGACCTTGCATGTCCACAAAGACTGGCCTCCTTCCTGCACCTCTGGCGGCCACCAGTCTGTCTGATCTACCCTGTGGCCCGCGGCATAATTAGCATCATCGTTACGTGTATGCTTTGCCTTTTCCTTCTCACTTGATTAATAAACTTCTTATCAGAAAGGAGCACAAAAACCTGCTATAATATATATAATTTTTAAGATTAATTTATTTATTTGAAAGGAAGAGCAACAGAGACATAGAGATCCTCCATGGTTCACTCCCCAAATGTCAAGGCTGGGCCAGGCTGAAACCACGAGCCAGGAACTGCATCCTGGCTCTGGGGAGAGAGGGGAGAGGGAGAAGGGGGGGGGGGGAGGGAGGGAGGGAGGGGGAGAGGGAGGGGGAGGGAGAGGGGGAGAGCGGGAGAGGGGGAGGGGAGAGGGGGAGAGAGGGAGGGAGGGAGAGGGGGAGAGAGGGAGAGAGAGAGAGAGGGAGAGGGGAGAGAGGGAGAGAGGGAGGGAGGGAGAGGGGGAGAGAGGGAGGGAGAGGGGGAGAGAGGGAGAGAAACAGAGAGAGGGAGAGGGGGAGAGGGGGAGGGGAGAGGGGGAGAGAGGGAGGGAGAGAAGTGAAAGAAATGAGAGAGTTATCTTCTATCTGCTGGTTCATTCTCCAGATGGCTGCAATGGCCAGGGCTAGGCCAGGCCAAAGCCAGTAGGCAGGAGCTTCTTCTGGGTCTCCCAAGAACTTGGACCATCCTCCACTTCTTCCCAGGTGCATTAGCAGGGAGCTGGACTGGAAGTGGAACAACTGGGACTTGGGCCAGCACCCACATGGTTAACCTCCTACTCCACAGCACTGGCCCCCAGTCTTATTTCTGAGCTAAAACTCCCCTGCGTATTCAAACGCTGCTTAGCCACGTCTACTTCTATTCAAGCTCTTTAAATTAAGTAGCATGTAACATTGTTTTCTAGAGTTGGTAGCTCTATTTTGTGTTTAAAGTGATCACAGATTATTAAAATTTTAGTAGTATGACATTCTTAAACACTGGTTTGACAAGGGATGAAACAGTTTGACAAAACTATATTTGCAGCAATACTGATAGACACAGGCATTTCTTCTTTTTTCGGTGTGTGTTTTGATTTTTTTTCTGGTTTTAACTCCCACATAGAAGGGAGAACATATGCTATTTGTCTTTCTGTGTCCAGCTTACTTCATGCAACATGATGTCCTCCAGTTGTATCCACATCTGGATGCAGATGGTAGAATTTCATTCTTGTTCATAGCTGCATAATATTCCACTGCGTATATATACCACATTTTCTTTTGTCCACTCATCTGCTGATGCACACCCTGTTCTGTGTTTTGGCTATTGGGAACAGTGCTGCAGGTATCCCTCTGATACATGTTTATGCATTTGGGGTATGTACCCAGGAGTGGGCCTGTTGCAGCATATGGAGAGTTAGCAGCTCTTAAAAGGTGCAAGTTAAAGTCAGCGGGAGTACTGAAGACGACCACTTTCTGTTGGCTCGGGCCTCACCTCACCACAGGGCCATGGCAGCCCTTCCTGCCTTCCTGGGAACACTGAGAGCAACCCTGGGGCAGGCACCTGGTACAGCAGTGAGGAGGCTGTGTGGGTCCCCCACATCTGGGGCCAGAGCACTGGGCTCCAGCTTCCGGCTAATGTAGGCCCTGGGAGGCAGCTCATGTACTTGGGTCTCTGACACCCACGTCGGAGACCTGACTGGAGTCCCCAGCTCCTGGCTCGGCCTAGCAGTTGTGGGCATCTGGGGAGTGAACCAGTAAACCAGTGGGCAGGCGATCTCTCCCCAACTGTTTATGTGCCTTTCAAATAAAATGGAAAAAAAAAGTTACCAGGTGTCAAAGTGAAAGTCTGGCTTGTAGGCTGCTCCACCCTCTGAAAAAACATTGAGTGAAGCCGACAGGTCTGGCAGCAGGCGGCCGGCCTCTGTGGCTCCAGCATCACAGCCCGACCAGCTGCACTGGGGAAGGCACACACGCCGCTCCCCAAGTCTCCCCAGCGCTCTGGTACCAGCTGCACTGGGGAAGGCACACACGCTGCCCCCCAAGTCTCCCCAGCGCTCTGGTACCAGCTGCACTGGGGAAGCCACACACGCTGCTCCCCAAGTCTCCCCAGCGCTCTGGTACCAGCTGTGACTCAGGGAAGTCTCTTCCACCTTCATTCTGATTATGAACTAAAAGTTTAAGCGTGGGCTGGCGCCACGGCTCACGTGGCTAATCCTCCGCCTGTGGAGTACTAGGTTCTAGTCCCCCGGCTTCTAGTCCCGGTTGCTCCTCTTCCAGTCTAGCTCTCTGCTGTAGCCCGGGAAGGCAATGGAGGATGGCCCAAGTGCTTGGGCCCTGCATCCGCATGGGAGACCAGGAGAAGCACCTGGCTCCTGGCTTTGGATCGGCGCAGCGCCGGCCGTAGCGGCCATTTTGGGCAGCGGTGGGGGAAGAGCAACGGAAGGAAGACCTTTCTCTCTTTCTCTCTCTAACTCTGCCTGTCAAAAAAAAAAAAATTACTTGAAAGGCAGAGTGACAGAGAGTGAGTGGGGTAGAGAGAGAGAGGGAGGAGGAGAGACAGAGAGGTTGCTTTCTTCTGGTGCTTCACTCTCCAAATGGCCTCAATAGCCGGTGCTGGGCCAGGCAAAACCAGGAGCCAGGAACTCTGTCCTGGGTCCCATGTGGGTGCAGGGGCCCAGGGACTCAGGCTATCCTCTGCTGTTTTCCCAGGTACATTTTAGGAAGCTGTATCAGAAGTGGATTAACCAGGACTCAAACAGGCCCTTCAGTACAGGATACGGGCACGGCAGGTGCCAGGTGAACCTGCCTCGCCACAATGCCAGCCCCCAAACGGTATTTTTACTTTCACTACTGTGGTAGCGCTTCTGGTTACATTTTTCATTCTCAATTAATACTTAGCCACTTTGTGCATTAAATATCTGCGGCTTGGCCTAGATACCACGCACTTTTTCTGCATAGAAAAATAAGTTCTGCGCCCAAAATAGCCACTTCACAAGCAAGTTTCTTAACCCTGGCATAACGCGGCACGTGCATCGACTGTACCTCTTCCGGCGCGGCGGCAGCGGCCGGTCCTGTGCCGAGAACAGAAACGGGGACGTAGGCAGAGGATGCGGAAGCAGCCCCAGCAGAAGTCGTGGAAACAGCAGAGGGGATGGCAGCGATGCTGGTAGCTCCAGCCCCTGCCCCTGCGGGGGACAGCAGCAGGGGCAGTGTCACCGTGGAGGGCGTCGGTGGGGCCGAGGGGTCCAGGTGGGCGGCAGGCTCTTTTCCTGGGGCGCCAGGTCCGTGCTCCTCCCTTCTGGTACTGGCGCAGTCTGTTCCTGCAGAACAAGGTCAGCTCCGTTAGTCCTCCACGACGAGGGACCGGCACTCTCGAGCACGCAGGTGTGTGTGCCACACGGAGTCCAAGACCAGTGCGTGCGGTGTGTCGGCAGCAAGCCCTGTAGGACCTGCTCCTGCGGCCGGTGAGGGCTGACCAGAGAGGCGCTCACGGGAGTTCAGCGTGGCCACACCGCTGCCAACAGCACACGGGGCCTTTGCCTTGTCACCTGGCAACCTTAAACACAGCCTGGGATTCCGTTAGGACCACCTTCTGCAATCCCACCAACCCCTGCACTCCCGTCTACTGCTCCCATCCTAAAAACAAAGAGGTATTTTATTTCTCAACTTTTCTGCAAATAATCAATCAGGAAAGTGAAAATCTTCACTTTTGGTACTGCAAGAGCAATGCGCTCCTAGAGCAGGTAGCAAGCCACGCCTGAGGATGTACGTCCATACCTAACTGCCTGGGTGCCCTGGCGTGGGACAGACTACACGGTCTCCTAACTTCAAGCCACGCCTGAGGACACACGTCCATACCTAACTGCCTGGGTGCCCTCGCGTGGGACAGACCACACGCTGTCTCCTAACTTCAGTGCATTTCCCTTGAGAATCAGAGTGGTCAGTCTCCACTGGGTTGGTATCTGTGTGGTGCAAAGGAAAGGTGTCGTTTGGGCTGCTGAGCCCGAGGGATGTTCCGGGTCCCCGGGCGGTGGGCATGGTCCAAGTTCTCTTTCAGTGGTTTCTGTGTTGCTGTCTTTCCACCCAGAAACTTGGGCTCCGGCCTACGTCCTTTTCCTAGAACACACATAAAACAGGCGGAGGACTCGCCGCCATAGTAATCAGCCTCAGCAGGGCCACAGGGCCTAGATTCTTTGAAACCCTCTGAAGGAAAGGGATTAATTCAGTATTAAAAAACTTAATTTTAAAACAGAACACACACTCTGAGCTTCAGCATGTTTTTGAGACTGGTGCGTCTGGGTGGGGGTCAGCCTAGAAGATGGCAGCCCCTGCTGACGCGGGCTGACTGCGCGGATCCTGCCTCTCAGGTGCTGCCGCTTAAAATAAGCCCTGTGTTTCTAGAAGTTTACTTATTGTTCTTTATTCTTTTTGAACTGCTGTGTGACACAAAGAGGGAGGGAGAAAGAGAGACTGACTGATTTTCCTTTCGCTGGTTCACTCCCCAAATCCCTGTACCAGCCAGGGCTGGGCCAGGCCAAAACAGGAGCCTAGAACTCCTTCTGGGTCTCCTAGGTGGGTGGCAAGGGCCCGAGGACGGGAGCCTCTGCTACCTCCCAGGGGGCGCATTAGCAGAAAGCTGAGTTGGGAGCGGAGGCAGGACCCGATCCAGGCACACCATCAGGAGGCAAAGACTCCACCTGCTGGCCACATGCTTGCTCCTCTTTTCATTTGTAGGGTAAGTTTCTCAGTTGAAAAGCATTTTTCTACTGTACCTAAAATTGCTTTAAAAATTGGCAGGCATCATTTTAAAAGCCAATTTTATTGTCATGTTTTGCCTTCTTCATAAAAGGCTCTAATTTACAGTCTAGAAGATACAGAATACCGTACAATGTGAGATGGCTTACCAACTACAAGCAATGCAGAATCAGGGTAAACAAAAAATTCACACATTGGTTTTGTTCTGACAAATGCATTATGAGCCTTGCACTATTAAAACTGCATTATAAAAAACAACTGTTGTAAGGGAACAAAGGGGTCGCTTCTCGGCCTTTTGGCTAAGATCAAGTGTAGTATTAAGGGCACAAAGGGGAAAGGAGCAATTTCAGAGGGGCTGCTGCTGTGGTGTAGCAGGCTAAGCCTCCGCCTCTGGCACCACATCCTGTGCCGGTTCTTGTCCCAGCTGCTCCTCTTCTATCCAGCTCCCTGCTATGGCCTGGGAAACAGCAGAAGATGGCCCACGTGCTTGGGCCCCTGCACCCGCGTGGGAGACCTGGAAGAAGCCCCTGGCTCCTGGCTTTGGGTCGGCCCAGCTCTGGCTGTTGTGGCCATTTGGGAACAGCGGTTGGAAGACTCTCTCTGTCTCGCCCTCTCTCTGTCTGTAACTCTGCCTCTCAAATAAATAAATGAAAGCTTTAAGAAAAAAAAATAAAAAGCAATTTTCAAAAGAGCTATTATCAAGTTATCACATAATCTGAGTGTCACAGCAAATCCAGTATTGAGTCCCACTGAACTCTGCCCACCCAGGCGGGTGTTTCCTTTGTGCACTGAGCACCCCTGCTGTGATGAGCAGTGCACTGGCCACTCAGAACCTGCGCCCCCTGCAGGTGCCAGCCAACCCAGCAGTGAGAGGCACCAGCAGACAGAGAACACCCGTGTCCCGTCAGACTTCTGCCTACGGCAGGCGTAACAGATAGTAAAATGAGGAGACATCGCTTTCTTGTCTCTCAACCTAAGCAGTTTTAATAGTAAGAATAAAATTTGCAAACTCTGTATGTCTTGCAAGGAGATAATCAGATTCCTCAAGTCAGCACTAGTCCATCCTCAGGGGATAACTCTCCTTCAGCACTGGCAAGCACGCAGCAGACCGTTCTGTGGGACACGTCAAGCCCGCTTCTGGGCTGTGGTGGGTCTGTGACTCCGAGTTCTGACTGGCACAGGGGGCCGCTCACGCACTGCCACCCACACGTGTGATTTAAGTGTGTGTTGATGCCTTATAGCAAGGGCTTAAGAAGCCCACGGGAGCCGGCGCCGTGGCTCAATAGGCTAATCCTCCACCTTGCGGCGCCGGCACACCGGGTTCTAGTCCCGGTTGGGGCGCCGGATTCTGTCCCGGTTGCCCCTCTTCCAGGCCAGCTCTCTGCTATGGCCAGGGAGTGCAGTGGAGGATGGCCCAGGTGCTTGGGCCCTGCACCCCAGGGGAGACCAGGAAAAGCACCTGGCTCCTGGCTCCTGCCAGGATCAGCGCGGTGCGCCGGCTGCAGCGGCGGCCATTGGAGGGTGAACCAGCGGCAAAGGAAGACCTTTCTCTCTCTGTCTCTCTCTCTCACTGTCCACTCTGCCTGTCAAAAAAAAAAAAAAAAAAAAAAAAAAAAAAAAAAAAAAAGAAGCCCACGGGAGTCCCTGGCTGTACTCAGATCACGTTAGTAGTGTTACAGATGAGACCGTGCCACTGACGACTAGCGCAGGAGTCCCACACGGGACTGACTATGAGGGGCGCCACGTAATGTGCAGTGCTGGTCTGCAACGTGGGGGGCCGACTTAGCTAAGACTACACCTCCACCTCACTGGGCCTCTCACAGTAAAACGCCTGGGTCCCAGAGCAGCCAGAGAAGCTTCCGCCACCCTCCTGGCTCAGAGACGGCCAAGGCCACGGAGGACGCTGCCCTGCTGTGCACTGGTGGCGGAGGGTTCCAGGCCCCGCTTTTCTGACATGTGAACGAAACCACAAAGCGTACACTCAGACCTCACGCAACGCGTGGGCTGCCTTGGAAATGAAATGACTTCACTTGACTTCTACACGGATCTCTTCGCACGTTCATTCAAAATTAATGTCGTGGAGGCTCTCTTAATTGGAAGAAAAACAGTTTTTTAAAATGGCAAATTATAACAAGATCAGATATATCTGATCAACAAAAGGAATTTGGCCACTAAGGAAAACACAACAATAGAAAGTTTATACTAAGGGCACTGTAACTACTGTTAGACAAGACTTGCACAGTGTTGTACATGGAAAGCGTACTTCAATGTCTACTTCAGTGAAGAGCTGACAGGCTGCTGGATCACACCGGGATGGCACAGCCATCATAACCTCACAGCACACTGCAAGCTGGATGAAACACCGTGAAACGAATCCTTTCCAGGCCTGGAGGAGAACACCCGCGCCAAGCCCGGGAGCTCAGGGCTCAGTTCTCCCAGGTCCTCTTCTGCACACAGGCAGTCTCCACGAGGTACCAACCTGCATCGCCTCTGCTCTGAAATATGGTCATGGCCTCGAGGTTTAGCGCGCACACCCCCCTCATGAAGGCTTTTTTCATGGAGTCTTCAAAGTGCTCCTTTTCCTGCTGCATTCTCTGAATCTCAGCTTTCGCATTTTCCAAAGCTCCAGATAACTAGAACAAGGAAATAAGAAAATTAGATAAAAGGAAAAGATCTGAGACACCAGGAGGAAATCTGTTAAGACAAGTGCATTGGCAGGGAGCTGGATCAGAAGTGGAGAGCTGGGACCTGAACTGGACTGGTGCCCGTGAGGGATGCTGGCATCGCGAGCGAGAACCTGCTGTCCCACGTGCTGGCCTCGCCTCTACCGTGCCATCAACAATTGTCTTCGTTTTCTAACAGTCCCTTTGAAGTCTGCTGCAATGTCTGGGATGTCCTGCCCTGAACTAACTGGGACAGTAGGAGAACTGTAGCTGTGAGCTGCGGATGCCCTGGCTCCTCAAAAAGTAACTAAGTGCCTGCAATCTGAGCCACCTTCAAAAGTCCATGCTTTCCGCACAGCCAAACTGTGCAGGGAAACGAGGCATGAGATGCCTTCTCACCGACCAGGCCTGAAGGGACTGCATTTTCTGTATGTCCTTTTGAATTGCAGAAAGTCATCTGTATGATGAAATTTATTCTTAGCAGTAAGAGAAGTTAGTGCTATAATGCTGAAACTTTTTAATATTTCATATGCTATAGGAGGGCTATTGCACTCTTCATAAATTCCTCATGTGTTCTATTTCATTTTGGATTACAAATGTTTTCCCACAGAAACCACTTTATTATTAAAAGTCAATGGGGGCTGGCACTGTGGCTCAATAGGCTAATCCTCCACCTGCGGCGCCAGCACCCCGGGTTCTAGTCCTGGTTGGGCGCTGGATTCTATCCTGTTTGCTCCTCTTCCCGTCCAGCTCTCTGCTGTGGCCTGGGAGGGCAGTGGAGGATGGCCCAGGTGCTTGGGCCCTGCACCTGCATGGGAGACCAGGAGGAAGCCCCTGGCTCCTGGCTTTGGATCAGTGCAGAGCACCGGCCATAGCAGCCATTTGGGGGGGGGGGGGGGGACCAACGGAAAGAAGACCTTTCTCTCTGTCTCTCTCTCTCTCACTAACTCTGCCTGTCAAAAAATAAACAATAAATAAAAAAAATTTAAAAAGTCCATGGGAAAATAATTCCAGTTTATACACAATTGCTTAACAGCAAATCTTGTAAGAGTGCAGTTTAGGGGCCACTGCAGTGGTGTAGCAAATGAAGCTGCCGCCTGCAGCTGGCATCCCATGTGGGCACAGGTCTGAGTCCCGGCTGCCCCACTTGGGACGGAGCTCCCTGCAATGTGCCGGGAGAGCAGCAGAGGATGGCCCAAGCGCTCGGGCCCCCGCACCCAGGAAGACCTCTCTCTCTCGGCCTCTCCTTCTCTCTCTATGTAACTTGCCTTTCAAATACATAAATAAATCTCTAAACAGACAAAGGGAACACAGTTTATTTACGTTATCCCAAAAATAAGCATTTTGCTTTTGGTCTTTGTTTTTGGCCACATAAAAACCAAAGACGACGACTGAATATAAACCACAGTGAGTCTACTCTTGTTAACAGGAAGTGAACACTCAGAAAAGTGTACCATCGCGATTCTGGCCTCATAGTCACTGGAGATCTGGACACAGACTTCCTCCGCTCTTGCCTGGCAGGCTCGCTCCACCACGTCTTTCCACCGCTTCTGCACCACGCAGCGCCAGCCCCGCCACACCTTCTTCAGCAGGCTTCTCTGGAAGTACTGGTCGGCCAGCTTGCCTTCATAGACCTAGGGGAGGGCAGCACGTGCATCACAGCACGGGGGCCTGGTCAGCGAGCGGGCAGGAACAGCACACGACCCGTCCGTCCGTCCACGTAAGCGCACACATGACCGTCTAACTTCTGCACACGCAAGCACAGGCTCGGAGAGGGCGGCCGGCAGGTCTCTGTCACGCAGGCTAGGGTCTGTGTCTGACGCTACAGCCGACTTCTTCCTTATCACCCCACTGCTTTATGCAGCTGATCCCACTGGGGGAAAGCAAGCAAGCACACAGAAAACCAGCAACTTGCCAGCTGTCACTTCCGCTGTGGACCACATGACCCCTGAGCTGAGGGGAGCAGCTTCCTGCAAGTGCCCGGCCGAGCAGGGGCGATCTAACCCAGCCCCGGCTGTCCTGAGCGCGACCCCATCCTTGTATCAAAAGAACTCAAATTCTCCTGAAGAGGTAGTTTCAATGCTTGACTTCCTTAAATTTGCCCAAAGTGATGGCAGCACCGAGTATTTTGAAGTCACTGACAAGTAACTTTCCAAATATGGCCTAAGTACTCATTTCAATGTGACTGATGTGGATCTGACTGACTGGGGTTAATGAAACAATGTCAGCACTAGGACGTATTCTCAAAGGAAAAGCTGTGTCATGCTAACAGCTTTCTCCCAAAGCACTTGGACACTACATGCACAGAGACTGCCCGTGGGTCCCACGAGCCACATGGACAGCACCTTGTCTTCATCACCAAGGGCCCCTCTTCTGCTCTCAGGTTTAAACTGTACACTACAAACTAGGGATCACTTCAACAAAGCTGAACACGCATGACTCCCTTCACGTCTCGTTCTAGGAATCTACAACAAACACTTGTACAGTTTTTTATGTCTAAATGTGGTAAAGCCTACGATACATGAAGATAACAGATTCTTGCCGGTCAGATCTGTTATACGGGCTCTGTGATGCCTCTGCACCTCAGGCAGAATCCTCACGCCTACCGTGGAACAGTACACGACGCAGCTCTTGGAACACAGATTTGTGTCACGAAATCTCAGAGCTCTACGAAATCGAACTCTTCTGAAAGAAGAGCAACATTAACACACAGTTCACTGCGGCTGATGAGAGGCAAATCCTTGTCTGACGGCCCCTCCGTTTAGCCCGCCCGTGTCCTCTGGACACTTACGTCCTGCCTGGACTTGACGTGCCCGATGCGCCAGTGGAAGAAGGTTCTCATCAGCTCGATGCGCTCCTTTTGCTTGCCCACGGCGTGCGACAAGCTAGAAATCACCTGTCAACAACAATTGTTCCGATTAACGTGAGAGCACAACAGCAGCAGAGGACAAAGGGATCTTCTCGTCATCCAGGTACATCCAGCACTCATGTATTACAGGTACAATCTGAAATACTAAAAATGACCTCTGAGAGGATGACTGAAAATGTGGGTAACATTGGTACCCTTTTTTTTTTTTTTTTTTAATTTGACAGAGTTAGACAGTGAGAGAGAGAGGGACAGAGAGAAAGGTCTTCCTTCCATTGGTTCACCCCCGTAAGTGGCTGCTATGGCTGGAGCTATGCTGATCCGAAGCCAGGAGCCAGGAGCTTCCTCCTGGTCTCCCATGGGGTGCAGGGCCCAAGCACCTGGGCCATCCTCCACTGCACTCTTGGGCCACAGCAGAAAGCTGGACTGGAAGAGGAGCAACCGGGACTAGAACCCAGTGCCCATATGGGATGCCAGTGCCGCAGGCGCAGGATTAACCAAGTGAGTCACGGTACTGGCCCCACCCCTTTTATTTTTAAAAAGACCAAAAAACTTCCCCTGATGGGTCCGCTAAGTCTCCGTGAATGGAGGGCTCCACGCTCACTGTGTGCACCCTGCTAACGGCCACCATGCACTCAGCACAGCTGCTGGCAGTCCAGGAAGCACAACCACACGTGCGAAGCCGGCTGCAGACACAGTCTCTTCGCCAGACTTGCGGGCAGGGCCAGGGTTCAAGCCTCTTCCTGTCCCACTGTGGCCCTGCCTACAGGAGACCCTCAGGAACTGCCTAGTGATTTTCTCAACGCCGTGAGTTTATGAATGCAAGTAATTATTTTATTTTGCTATACTCTTTTCAACACTACTCTTATCTGTAAAACAAAACCCATAAAGGATTTTAAATCTTAATGTTCTCTCTTACCAAGGGCTGATCAACAGATATTTGTGACTAAAAATGGCCACGTTCAAGATTCCTGGTTAGTGTGACACACCCACCAGAAGACATTACTCCTGTTCTTTAAGTAACTATCTGAAGAGGACAGGGCACAGTTCAAAGATGCTGGTCACAGTCTGTTAGAAGAAACTGGCTGGGGGCTGGCCCTGTGGTGCAGTGGGCTAAGCCTCTGCCTGCAGTGCTGCCATCCCATATGGGCACCAATTTGTATCCTGGCTGCTCCTCTTCCGATCCAGCTCTCTGCTAAGGCCTGGGAACACAGTGGAGGATGGCCCAAGTCCTTGGGCCCCTGCACCCACATGGGAGACCCAGAAGAAGCTCCTGACTTCGGATCGGCACAGCTGTGGCAGTTGTGGCCATTTGGAGAGTGAAATCAGCAGATGGAAGACCTCTCTCTCTCTCTCTGTAACTCTGCCTCTCAAATAAATAAAAACCGTAAAAAACACACACACACACACACTCACTCACACACACACTGGCTGGATTCTGTTTTTTCTAAGACACTGGCTAGGTTCCATTTCTTCTAAGATACTGGCCGTGTACTACTGTAAGACACTGGCTGTGTTCTGCTAAAAGACACTGGCTATCTGTTTCTCAACCCAGATAACAAAACATGGCTGTCTTACTTTTTGCAAACTGAAAACCTGATATGTACACTTTTTATATGTGATGCTTAAAAATTAAAAAAAACACTTCAAAATATATAAAAATCTTAGGTTTTGAGGGAAATGAAGAAAATGACACAGCAGCTGCTGCCTCAGGAAAGCAAACCAGGTAAAAGCCCAATTACGAGTCTATAAAGCTGAAGGAGGGTGTGGGGCTGACAACTGGCTTACTGGTTACTGGGGCTGCTTCTGCTTCCCCAGCCCTCTGATTGCAGCCACGCTGCTGTCCTGACCAGTGTGCCACTCAACCACCGCCTCTGTCAAGGTGCTGTCAGGAGGAAAAACAGCACAGTTCTGAACGACACACTCCAGTGCTTAGGAGGCCAACATAAAATGAAATAAAAGGTATTTCCTGAGTTTATCAATAAAATGAACACTCATGTATTACAGGTACAATCTGAAATACTAAAAATGACCTCTGAGAGGATGACTGAAAATGTGGGTAACATTGGTACCCTGGTGTTCCGTCAAGGGCAGTTTGAGAAAAAAAAAAAAGATTCCTAAAAAATGAGACTATATGAGCCAGTGACATCACACTGCTCAACACCTACAAGACCAGGGTCAGTGACATCACACCACACAACACCAAGACCACCGGGGTCAGTGACATCACACCACACAACACCCAGACTGCCGGGGTCAGTGACATCACACCACACAACACCCAGACTACCGCAGTCAGTGACATCACACTGCTCAACACCCAGACTGTCGGGGTCAGTGACATCACACTGCTCAACACCCACACTGCCGGGGTCAGTGACATCACACTGCTCAACACCCAGACTGTCGGGGTCAGTGACATCACATGCTCAACACCTACAACACCAGGGTCAGTGACATCACACCGCTCAACACCCAGACAACCAGGGTCAGTGACATCACTCTGCTCAACACCCAGACTGCCGGGGTCAGTGACATCACACCACACAACACCCAGACTGCCGGGGTCAGTGACATCATACCACACAACACCCAGACTGTCGGGGTCAGTGACATCACACCACTCAAAACCTACAACACCAGGGTCAATGACATCACACCACTCAACACCCAGACTGCCAGGGTCAGTGACATCACACCGCTCAACACCCAGACTGCCAGGGTCAGTGACATCACACTGCTCAACACCCAGACTGCCAGGGTCAGTGACATCACACTGCCCAACACCTACAACACTGGGGTCAGTGACATCACATCACTCAACACCCAGACCACCAGGGTCAGTGACATCACACCGCTCAACACCCAGACTGCCAGAGTCAGTGACATCACACAACATTTAGAACGCTGGGGTCAGTGACATCACACTGCTTGTCAGCCAGGTAAACAATCCTTTGGCCGTGCCTGCACTGTCCCATCAGTGTTTGAAAGGAGTCTTCCTTTGGACTCTTTTGTGAGCTGAATAACCATTCGTTCCTGGAATTCAGTATCTAGCCAGACAGTTGCTGAATCTGTTAGAAAGGAAAGAGACCTCATCTTTCCTCCCGAGGGAGATTTCAAAGGCTCTGTGCAGCTCCTGCAGGTCGCTGATCTGGTCGTTCAGTTGTTTCAAATGGGCCGCATGCTTTTCTTTTTCTTTTTTCATTTCCATTCGGTGCCAGTCGATAAAATTAAGTCTCCATTTACTCAGTTCAGAAATGATATTTGTCTGAAAAACAAATATGCTGCCAACTAAATGGCTGGTTTGTTAACACCTCTTACAACTCCAAGAAGGCTAAGAAACACTAAACAGTACTGGAATGAGCAATCAACACAGGAGTGGTAAGACTCGCAGGCACTAGCTGGCCCACCACCACACCAGGGCCACGACTGTTCCCTGTGTTACAGTGCTCTGTATGAAACCTTGTTGTCATTTAGGAAAAATTTCAGGCTTCACTCACCAAGTCCCTCTGTTTATCCAAGGACTTAAACGTTCACATGAAGATGGGCCAGGAGGGCGGCTGTGGTGGCCCAGCACTAAAAGCCACCGCCTGGGAGGCCCATGTCCAGTAAAGGAGCGACAGAGCCTCGGCTCCTCCACTTCTGATCGCTTCCTGCTGGTGCCCTGGGACGCAGCAGGTGATGGCCTGAGTGCCGGGTGCCTGCCATCCAAGCGGGAGACCTGGACTGAACTGCTGGCACCTGCCTTTGGCTTGGCCCAGCCCTGGCTGTTGCAGGCATTTGGGGAGTGAACCAGTGGATGGAAGACCTCTTTCTCTCTGTGTCACCTTGCCTCTCAAATAAATAAGTAAGCCTTAAAAGAAAAAAAGACACCAGGAAACCACGCAGGACACCTGGCGGGGGCCGGGCTGTTGATGGCCAGGAAGCTCTGCAGACACAGAGGCAACGGGAGCCGGCAAGGTGGGCACGTGGTCCCCACACCAGGGACCCCGTGGCCACCTACGGCCAGTCGCGAGTCCTCTCAGCCTCCGTGGCTGGCACGGGTCATGTCACCTGAAGACAGAAGGTTCTGCGTGCTGGTGGCTGACGCTTCAGGGAGCGTGAAGCCCGTTCCCAGGGGAGGAAAGGGGACACTGTGGCGAGGGAATCTCTAGAAGTGAGGGTTCCAGCTGGGGAGAAACAAGTCCCGCAGAACTCACACGGCTCTCACTCTCCATGTACGTGAACATTCAGCTTCTTCAAAGTGTTTTGGAAAAACCATCATTTTCTCCATTCCAACAGGTTTTTAATATACTTGTTTAATATTAAAGACAGAAAGACACAGAGACACAGATGGAGAGAGATCTCCCACCTTCTAGTTCACTCCCCAAATGCCTCCAACAGCCAGGAGTCGGGAACTCAATCTGCGTCTTCCACATGGGTGGCAGGGACCCAAGCATTTCCCCCATCACTAGCTGCTTGCACGGTGCACACTAGCAAAAAGCTGGATTGGAGGCGGAGGTGCTGGGACTCAAACCAGAAACTCAGAGAAAGGTTGCGCGTCCCCAAGTGGTGACTTACCTGCTGAGCCAAATGCCTAGCCCCACTTTTTCTACATGGCAAACAGACTAGCCATCTCTGCAGGACGCGGCCCAGTAGAGGCCAGCGACAGCACTCAGTACTCAGGACGCAGCCCATCAGAGGCCAGCGACAGCCCTAAGTACTCAGGATGCGGCCCATCGGAGGCCAGCGACAGCACTCAGTACCCAGGACACGGCCCATCGGAGGCCAGTGACAGCTCTCAGTACCCAGGACGCGGCCCATCGGAGGCCAGCGACAGCTCTCAGTACCCAGGACGCGGCCCATCGGAGGCCAGCGACAGCACTCAGTACCCAGGACGCGGCCCAGTAGAGGCCAGCGACAGCACTCAGTACCCAGGACGCAGTCTACTGGAGGCCAGCGACAGCCCTCAGTACCCAGGACGCGGCCCATTGGAGGCCAGCGACAGCCCTCAGTACCCAGGACGCGGCCCATCAGAGGCCAGCGACAGCCCTCAGTACCCAGGACGCGGCCCAGTAGAGGCCAGCGACAGCACTCAGTACCCAGGACACGGCCCAGTAGAGGCCAGCGACAGCCCTAAGTACTCAGGACGCGGCCCAGTAGAGGCCAGCGACAGCACTCAGTACCCAGGACGCGGCCCACTGGAGGCCAGTGACAGCCCTCAGTACTCGGCAGCATGTGTGCCTTACCGCCGTTCGCGTGGTTGCTGCAGGGGCAGCCACACGAGGGACGCACACGGCTAACCCTGCACCTGCGGCTTCACAGTCCCAGCTGTCAGTGCAGGCCGAGCTTTCCGCGCCCGAGCAGCCACCCAGCGCAGTCGCACGGCTGAGCGCCTCCCGGCTGCACACGTGGCCTGACACAGACGCTCGCTCTGAGCCAGAGCTGGGCCGCAGGAGCCCCGTGCGAGTCCGTGCAGGATAAGGACCGAGCAGCGCAGTGCCGACACGGAACTGACTTCCCAGGAAACTGAACATCGATGCTTTTTAAATTCAAAGGGCAGAACGCTCAGCTGGATCACGAGACGCCCCACTCCACGGACCGGCGGCGACCGGAACCGAGTCGCTGCAGTACCTTGAGACCCGAGCTCCAGAGATCCAGCACGCTTTCCACCTTCTGCAGGTTTTCCTCCGAAACAAGGAAGTCGCCCACGACGACTTCCCGGGCTTCCGTGTGACTAGAAGTAGACCCTGGGGAGGAAGAGTCGCCCAGGAGATGCGAACTGAAAAAGTCCATGACCGGGTGAGATGCCTTCCTTGGCGACAGAGCCGGTGACGACCCTGGAAGAAAGGAGAGGTTGGGAATGGCCCGCCCTGGCAAGGAGTCGAGCAGGAAGGCTCTAAGATTTCTGCTACCTACAGAGGCTGAGAAAAAAGTGCAGGAATTCCCATTCAGCTGTGCCTTGGTCTGGCTACTTTGGTTTCAGTGTTGCCGGGATCAGGCTTGACTGGCACGAGAGGCCGCCCACACTCTGCCTTGTGGCAGCGAATGACTGCCAGCCCCAGTAAGGATGCTCGCATAGCCTGAGCCCCGGCGTCATCACCCGCCCCATCGCAGCAGCGCCAGCCGAGTGCCTGCACGGCTCCCGATCCAGAGTCCAGGGCTTGCTCGGCCAGGCCTGGGAGGCTGAGTGGCCAGTGGTGTCAGAGCTCGCACACAGCCGTGCTGCCTCGCAACGGGCACTGGGGCACGCCTCACGCGACTGCAGATGCACAGCACACAGGGAGCACTAGTGGAGCGCTGTGTCAGATACTCCAAGGCAGCCCGTGCGTCTCCGCCAGCAGGGGAGAAGCACACACCGGCACGCCCGTGCCTCTCGCCCCTGTGTGTACGCAGGGCTGCATCTGTTCTGACAGTGCAAGACGCCAAGGCCAGGACTTCACCGCAGGTTCCTGCTGCAGGCCCTCCTCATGTGGCCCAGGTCCTGAGACAAGATGGAAGGGCCTTCCCCTCTGCACTGAAGGAATCCCTCAGAGACTACACAGACCTGTCACTCAGGGTGCATCGCTCAAGAATTCCTTGCAAAAGGGAAAATCATTCCTTCATCTCTGCTTGGCACAAAAAGCCCAACACAAGGCTTGGGCCGGCCACACCAGGAGACCCGCCCTGCACACGTGTGTTCTGAGGACGGCTCCGGAACCGCGAGGGCATGGTGGACAACACGCATGCACGCCCTTCCCTGGGCTCCACCAACCAGACCTGTGCTCGCGAGAAAACAGAGCCTTGAGCTGGAGAGCTCAGAGGGCCAAGGAGAAGACACTGCCAGGGCTTCAGTCCCAGGCGAGGAAGCTGAAGGAGAGGCCTTCCCAGGATGGGACCACACTCCATGACACGCATCACACAGCAAGACAAGCACCCTCACTACGCCAAGGAAAACGTCTCAGTCTGGTTCTAGGACGCGCTCAAACCACTTTCACCTTACTTAAAGGGCAGAGAGAACGACCCTTCATCCGCTGTTCACTCCTCAAACCGCTCAACACCAGAGCGGGGGCAGGCAGAAGCCAGGAGCCTGCAACGCACTCTGGTCCTGCCAGGTGGCTGGTGGAGACCCCGCACCCACTTGCTGCAGCAATGCAACACCTGCGTCCACAGACCGTGAGGAACCACAGGCCCCAGAGCCGTGACCCGGGCGCCTGTCCCCCCTCACTGTCTGTAACTCTGCCTCTCAAGTAAATAAATAAATCTTAAAAAAAAAAAAAAACACAAAACCCAACACTAAATGATAGAACAGGTGACGTGGAGGCGAGACGAAAATCATCACGTGGTGTGCAAATGCCGAGAGCTAGGAAACAGCGCTTTGCCGAGAGCCCAGTAAGCCTGACAACGCTCGCCCTCCGCCTCGGCAGTTCTGAGCAGGACGCCACAGGTTCTGACGCACTAACTCGTGGGAACCGCTCCATTTCAGAATCTTAAATATTATCACCTAAACTGGCAACACTGACACTTAAAAATCCTGCCAGTAAGCAGTACACTGAAATCACTCCTCTAACTGCAGAGATAATATTCATTAAAGTGCCGTACGTTGTACATAAATGAAAGCAAGCCAAGGAAAAGCCATACCGTCTGTCTTTGAGTTATTTAAATCACTTTTTTTTCCAACTTCCATCCCAGTTTCTCTTATCACAGGGTTGTTTCCTGCCAAAAAGGAAAGTATTTTTCAGTTAAATGGAGCTGCTCTTCACACACCTGTTGCATGTTTTAAACTCAAGTCCTTTTGGAAAAGGCTGAACACATATACTATCTTACGGGAGGAAACAGCCGCGTCCTAAACCCCAGTGATGACCTGGAAACGCCGGAGAGCTGGGGTGAGGAACGCAGCCCGAGCCGTGTCCCTGGGAACCGCGGAACAGCCGGAAGGAGACAAGCTTCCAGCGGCCCTAGGCAATTCTGATGTGCTTACTTCAGTTCAGGAGAACGAGCAGGGACCCCATGTGGAGGCCCCCTGTGTAATCAAATCACGACCAAGATCAGTGCCGGGGCAGGGGGCACTAAACCCCAGGTTCCTATCTCTGAGTACGCTGGTTTTCTGAAGGTTCTGGAGCCACAAGCCCATACGCTACTCCAAGGCAGCTGGCCAGACTTGGCAGCAATGAAGCACCTGCGTCCACAGACCCCAGGGCCGTGACCCCGGGAGCCCAGCAGCCTCTGGCACTGGGCAGGCCATGACCCTGGCAGCTGTGCCTCTGGTGTGACCACCGCCATCCTGCGCAGAGAAGGCTGCCTGGGCCTTGCACTTTATGACTATGGAAAGGGTGGGTAAAGGAACTTCATCCTGCTTTCACCTCCACCACCCCCCAGCCGACAGCTGCCTGTGTCAGCGCTCCATCCTGTGGCTGACACGGCCCACGCCTGGGGCCACCTGAGTGAGGCCAGCTCAGGCAGTGCTCCAAGCCCGGACAACCGTGCTGACAAAGTACCAGAGTGTGTTCTGAGGGTCACTGAGGACCACCTTAATTCTGGGCATGGGCATCGAGTTTTCAAGACAATCCTGGCATCAAACCAGGAGCAGGAGCGGAGAAGCAACACATTCCGCTGAGACCGCACCTGTGGCAGTGCTGTGTTACCTCTACTTTTTCTTAAAGATTTATTTATCTGAAAGGCAGAGCTACAGAGAGGGAAGACAGGAGAGGTGAGAGGAGTGGGGAGGAGAGAAGACACAGAGAGGGAATCTTGCATCTGCTGGCTCACTCCTGAAGTGGCTACAACTGCCAGGTCTGGGCCAGGTGCAGGGGCCCAAACACTTGGGGCCATCTTCTGCTGCTTTCCCTGGCTCACAGCAGGGAGCTGGGTCAGGAGTGGAGCAGCTGGGACTTGAAATGGCGCCCATGTAGGATGCTGGTGTCACAGGTGGCAGCCCTAGTTCTACTGCTTTTCATAAAATGAAGTTCACATAAAAAGTTGGGTATCTCATCATCATCTCAGGGCCAGGAGTAATACCGAAAAGTGTAAGGCTCCCTCGGTGACACTGACACACGTCAATGATGGTGGAGAGGCGTCCTCCCGATCCTAAGGCAGCTTCATTCATAAGCCCCATAGCGAACTCAGAGATTTCTCAAAAGATATACACAACCTTGATGATGAAGGATGCCACCAGCTGCAGCAGAAATTCTCGTATCGGGCGCCCCTTCTGCCCGGGGGTGAGACGCCGCAGACGCGCCGGAGTCGGCCGGGGGATTCATGATGGCGTAGCGCAGCAGCTCCTCGTACTCCTCCTGCGGGAGGCCAGCAGTCAGGGCCGCTCGCAGCACTCGCAAGCGCCAGCGGCCCCGCGTCAACCTCAGCCCAGCAGCCGTCATCCCACTGCTGCTCCAGTTTGCAGGAGACAGATTTTGTTAGTGAGTCAACACAGTGAACAGTGTTTAATCTTCAGGTCAGTGTGACTCAAGATGAGACAAGCTGTTAACAAGCCACAGGTTTTAAGTACTTACAAAGTATCAGAATCTTTTGACAGTACGTGGCCCAAACACATGGAGGCACCACGGACAGCGAGGCTGCATTGCCTCTGCCCTACTCGCCTGCTCAGCACTGTCCAAGGCAGAGCCACGGACTCTGTGAGAGGCACACCACACAGCTCGAACTTACACACTGAACCTAAACCTAACAGCTGTAGTTCTGCCTAAATCTGCTTTTTATATTGTTAGTTGAAGTACAACTGTTTGAAAAAGCAGTACCTGTTACTGTGTGTGTGAAGGCTGCTAGTCTGTAGGACAACTGGATGTCAGGTGTAGCGTGGTAAGCCACAGCACGGAAATCCACGTCCACGTCACGTCCTGTGTCCTGCTCATGTGCCTGGGAGGCAGCAGATGACAGCCCGAGTCTTTGGGCCCCTGCACCCATGTGGGAGACCCAGAAGCTCCTGGCTGCTGATCAATGAAAGTCAGAGTTACAGAGAGAGAGCTCTTCCATCCGCTGGTCCACTCCCCAACTGGCCGCAACAACCCGGGCTGGACCAGGCGGAAGCCAGGAGCCTCTTCCAGGTCTCCCACAGGGTGCAGGTACCCAGACAGCTGGACCATCTTCTGCTTTCCCAGGTGCATTAGCAGGGAGCTGGACTGGAAGTGGAGGACCAGGACTCAAACCACCGCCCATATGGGATGCTGGTGCTGCAGGCTGGGGTTTCACATGCTGCACCAGAGCGCCGGCCCACTATTTTATTCTTAACATCACTCGTGGCATCGACATGGACAACATCCCCAGATAATGCTATTATAGGGAAGGGAGACAGGCTTCCAACTTGGTCCAGGAGCCAGTACAGACCAAGCTGAGGGCTACTGACAAACGGACTCTGAACGCTGCTGACATGGTAAGAAGGTGATCAGTGACACAGATGACTTCTGACGGGTCTGGAAAATTCCTCCCCACCTCCCTCCATTTCACTCTGGGGATCTGGTCTTTGGATTTCAAGCTTCGTCTCTTAATGAGAAGACAACTGGAGGCCTCACGAGTGTTCCCATTTCAGTGCGAACGTATGGGCAGTTTTTGAATAACCTGCACAGAGAGTGAGGGTGCAGGAACACAGCAGGGCGTGGGCGAGCTGCCATCACGGGGAGGCGGGGGTGGGCTGCTTCATCCTGGGAAACCTTCCCAGTTTCTACGTCTACAAGTTCAATTCAAACGACACTGCTTTCATAAGACGTTTCTGAAGCTTCTCACGTCGCAGCGTCAGCCACTCTGCTTGGACGGGACACGACGTCCAGCCTTTCGCCTCTTAGGTGATGTAGCTAACTACACGCCTAGGCTAACCCGTCAGTACCTCTCCCGCTCTTGAGGATGGCGCGTCGGGAGGAAAATCAGCAAAGCCCTCTGCAGCCAGCCCCTCTGTCCACCTGCGCTGTCAGGAGTGTCCTGGCGACGGGGCGGAGCCTCCCAGGTGAGAACTCAGGGGCCGGGGTTCTAGAACTCGGGCGGGCTGACAGTGCTCTTACACGTGACAGCGGCACGTGTCGATGCAGGATTCTTCCTTCCAGAAAAAGTGCCTGAAATACCTATCTCCTCTCTGTGCGCTGAAGCCTCCTCGCACGGTGTCTGAAGGGCTCCTGACTGCGTTCTGGGAGCCGCGCACAGTGACCTCCCCGTCTGGAAGTAACCGCGAGGCTTGGTATCACTGGAAACCCGAGGGCGGCTTTGTGCGTGGAAGGAATGAGAGGAAATGCATCGCTACTTTTCCTCGACGCCGCCCTGTTTGAAGTCAAAGTCACAGCAAACGGAGACACCGCTGCCTACCTGGAGTTCTGTGGAGACGGAGCTGCCCGCGTCCGAGTTACTCTGCATAGCCGGGAGTGAGTATTTGTCCTCTTCCGATGACATTCTGCACAGCGCTACAACACACAGGCGGCCGCCTTAGCTTTCCCTCGGAGCGAACCCAAGGGACAGTGCTCCGCAGATATGCAAGTACAACCTTCCCTGGGCACGCCGAGGGCCGGCAGCAAAGGCCAGGGCCAGGAGGAGGGAGAGCCGGCGCCGAGCGGCGGGAGGCACACGGACACGCACTCAGGAGGAGAGACCAGCAGGTGCGCACAGAGCGTCCTGGGGGCGACACCGAGGGGGAAAGACCAGCAGGTGCGCACAGAGCGTCCTGGGGGCGACACCGAGGAGGAGAGACCAGCAGGTGCGCACAGAGCGTCCTGGGGGCGACACCGAGGAGGAGAGACCAGCAGGTGCGCACAGAGCGTCCTGGGGGCGACACCGAGGAGGAGAGACCAGCAGGTGCGCACAGAGCGTCCTGGGGGCGACACCGAGGAGGAGAGACCAGCAGGTGCGCACAGAGCGTCCTGGGGGCGACACCGAGGAGGAGAGACCAGCAGGTGCGCACAGAGCGTCCTGGGGGCGACATCGAGGAGGAAAGACCAGCAGGTGCGCACAGAGCGTCCTGGGGGCGACACCGAGGAGGAGAGACCAGCAGGTGCGCACAGAGCGTCCTGGGGGCGACACCGAGGAGGAAAGACCAGCAGGTGCGCACAGAGCCTGCCCGGTGCCGGCCGGCGCCGTCCCTCCGGGGACTGCCTCTCGGGACTACTCCTGCGAGAAAGGACTTCAGACAGGGCTTTCAGCAACAAGGAAACGCGTTCCTTCAAGGCGACAGCTGCCTGTGTCCCGGGAGCTCGTCTGCCCAGGGAGCCAGCGGTGTAGACCACACCCGTGACCGACACCCTAAGGAGTCAAGGCTGGGGCAGGGGCAGCCCCCTTTGTGGCTGGGGTGGCAGGGGCGCGAGGAGGGGGCGGCGGGCAGGGAGGCCCTGGGGCACGCGGGGCCCGAGTCCAGCCCGCGCCGCGGACGGCTGCGCACTGGCTGCGGATTAAAGCGGACGCCGCCGCCGCCGGACGCGGCCGCCCCGTTACCGGAGTTACGGCGGTGACGCCGCCGCCTGGCACGACCGGCCCACCACCCTCGGGGATGCCCCTGACCGCGCATCGGCGCGTCTCCCCGCACGTCCCCCGCGCGCGCGCAGACCCTCGGGGCCCGAGCGCCAGCACCGCGCCGTCTGCGGGAGACCCCGCGCCAGCGGTCAGGCTCCCGCGCACGTGGGAGGAGCAGCGCCCTCGGCTTCCGGCGAGTCGGCGGTCAGGGGCCAGGCCTGCGCGGGCGAGCGCGGCCACCGCCGGACCCCCTGGCCCCCGAGGGGACGCAGCTCGGGGCCCCGCACCGCGGGCCGCTCCCGCACACCAGGGAGCGCAGCGCACCGGGATCTGCCCGCCCGCCCCGAGTCCGCGCCGCAGGCCCTGAGGCTCCGACCGGCTCCTCCCCGGGGTCGCCCCGACCCCCCGCGCCGGCCGCGCACCCTCACCAGGCCCCGCCGCCGCCGCCGCCGCCCGTCCGCCGCCGAGGACTCCAACGACAGCCGCGGGCACCGGCCCCGCCCAGCAACGCGTCCCCTGATTGGCCTGGATGCGGGGCGGGGCGCCGCCGCGGGGAGAAGCCGGAAACGCGGGTGCACAAAGTCCCGCCCCCTGCGCCGCCGTTCCGAGGGGCGGGGTTTCGGGGAGCCGGGCGGGGCGCTCGGGGCGGGTCCGCACATGCTCAGTGATGGCCGCGGCGGGGCAGGGTCGGGCCCAGTGGGCGGGATTTAATGAAGCCCCGCCCAGGTCGGCCTTGCCCGCCGGTCCTTAGCGTCGGCCTGCGGCTGCGCCGTTACGAGGGGGCGGGGTCTCGGCTCAGGATGGGTGTGCGCATGCTCAGTAGCAGTCGCGGCGTGGCAGGTGCGGCCGCAAGAGGCTGGTTGTCGGGAGCTCCCCGGCCGGCCCCCGGGCGTTCTGCGATGCGCCTGCGCGGGAGGCGAGCCCGGGGCGCCCGCGAACTAGGTGCTACGAGCAACAGCTTCTCGAAAGCGCGGTGCTAAGCCCCGGGCGCGGCCGTCGGCGCGGTGGTGGTTCCCACACGGGCCCGCGGTCCCCCGTGGAGAGGTCGCCAGCCTGGCCCTTCCTGGCGCGTGGGGCGCGGTGCGGAGATGGAGACCTGGAGGCGGCGGGCCGGTCCTCTCCGGGGAGGGGGTGCTTGCGCAGCGCCGTCCTTGGGGAGGCCTGGGTCCCACGGATCCAGCCTCGCCTTCCCCGAGGTCCCTCCCCGACGGCCTGGTCGCCGGCGCGGACCGCGCCTGATCGTTCGCGCCCCGCCGCGGGAGGCGAGCGCGCCGGCTGCTGTGCTGCAGCGTGGGGCCCGCGGAAGAAGGCGGGCATCACGCACGCCTAAGCAGCGGGGACGGGGTGCGGGGAAGGAGGGAGCCGGCGGCGCGGGCCCTGCCCTCCCCCGCCGCCCGCCGCGCGCCCGAGTACCTGGGGACAGGCGCTGCTGCCTGGGCTCCGCAGGTGCGGGCGGGGCGGTCACGCAGGTCCCGGCGCTTCACGCGCTCCGTAGGAGCCGCGCAGCCGGCCTGCGTCGGGGTGACCAGCAGCCTGACGCCACAGAGCCGCCCGAGAGGGCCGCGCCCCCCGGCAGGCCACAGCCCACGTGCGGCCCGACCTCCCCCTGCTGGTGTGCACCCTGGCAGGCAGCACGTGGGGCTCCACACCCGGGTCCCTGCAGGCCTCGGGGGACACCAGGTTGAGTCCCCGGCGCTTGCTGTTGCGAGTGAGCCAGTGGGTAGGAGGGTGGTGCCCGGCTGTGCAGGACTTGCTCAGGGTTGAGGTTGTACCCACTGTGCTTGTTCAGCAGGCACCAGACGGGTGGCAGGGGAGATGGGAGAAGATGGGGCTGAGCTCCGTGCAGCTGGACTTGGGGACTCGCAGGCGCGCTCCTGAGGGCGGTAGGGCAGTGTCCAGGCGAGCCGTGCCCGCGCCCGGGTCTGTGGCCTAGGAGGCGGGCGCTGGTGGACGAGCAGACTGAAAGGGGAGGAGCAGCCTGCTTTAACCGTGACAGTGGCGGTGGACTCCACTCGGGTAGCACATCTGGAGCTTGGGGGCGAGGCAGGGGCCGGGCTGTCAGCTGGGCGCTCCCACCGGGATCCCAGGAGGGCTGCGAGGCTGGGCGTCCGATGCGGCGGCATGAGCTCACAGCTCTCACGTGCTGCCCTGCGGGGTGTCTGCAGGCAGAAGCTTGGGAGATGCTGTGTCAGTGACCTGGCTTGCTCCAGCCCTCTGTGACAACCATGGCAACACCCTGAGGCTGGCCCCCAAGACGCGTGCAGTGGAGCCAGGATGCCCTCCTGGACCAGCCTGCACCCATCTGACGCCCAGCCAGGTGTGGGAGCCAGCCGAGGACAGCAGGGACGCCCGGCCGCCAGCCTGCCCAGCAGCACTGCCTTAGTACTGATTGCTCAAAGCCACCCTGTCTCAGGCTGGACTAACTAACTGTGGCGTAAGATAATGCACAGAAAACAATTTATTTTTTAAAGATTTATTTTATTTATTTGAAAGGCAGAGTTTCAGAGAGAGAAAGAGAGGTAGAGATCTTCCATTTGCTGGTTCACTCCCCAGATGGCCACAGTGGCCGGAGCTGGGGCGATCCGGGGCCAGGAGCTTCTTCCAAGTCTCCCACGTGGGTGCAGGGACACAGGCACTTGGGCCTTTGTCTACTGCCTTCCCAGGCACATTAGCAGGGAGCTGGATTGGAAGTGGAGCAGCTGGGACTCGAACCAGTGGCCGTATAGGATGTTGGCATTGCGCCCACTATACCACAGTGCTGGCCCCAATAAATGCATTCCATTTTTCTACAAACTTTTGGGAGTAGCTTCATAGTGTGTATTTAAAGTATAAGGAGTATTTTGTAGAATGTTTGCCTTTTAGAATTTTTAATAATAAGAAAAAAAGCAAATACACAATACCAGATCACTCACTCAAAGGTCATTTACATTTCAGAAACACACCAGAGGAAAACAAAATTTTTGCATTTCTCATGTGTTCTCTTTTTCATTAAAATACAGAAGACAAAGGATCCTAATAGTATGTAAAACAAGTCCTATCATATACCTTTGGCTCTGTTCTATAAGAAGTTTTAATCGTTGGTAGAATTTTATATATTTTGCCTGGCTGGCGTTGTGGCGCAGCTGGTTAAGCCGGCACTTGCAAGGCTGGCATACCACACTGGAGCACCAGTTTGAGTCCTGGCTGCTCCGTTTCTGACCCAGCTCCCCGCTAATGTGCCTGAGAAGGCAGTGGAGGGTGGCCTGAGCGCTTGGGCCGCTGCACCCACGTGGGAGACCCGAGTTGGGTTCCGGACCCCTGACTTGGGCCATTGTGGCTGTTTGGGAAGTGAACCAGCTGGTGAGAGATCTCTGTCTCTGTCTCTCTGTAACTCTGCCTTTCAGATAAGTAAAAGAAATCTTGAAGGAAAAGAAAAAGCACACAGCATTTTGGGTTGGTCGTTGCTCAGCTGGTTGATTTTATTTTCCCAAGGTACGAGGGTGTGAAAAGTCCACCTGAGCTGCTGTCACAGTGATTGTAAGCTGGGTGCTTCGTGTCTCCCAGCCCTGGAGGCTGAGTCCCAGCCAGCACCTCTGGGCCATGGCCTTGCTGCTTCTCCCGGGGACACAGCCCCTGCCCTTGCCCCCGACCTCACCTCTCTCCCGGGGACACAGCCCCTGCCCCTGCCCACGTCCTCACCTCTCTCCAGGGTAGACATCCCCTGCCCACGTCCTCACCTCTCTCCCGGGGACACTGCCCCTGCCCACGTCCTCACTTCTCTATAGGGGACATAGCCCCTGTCCCTGCCCACGTCCTCACCTCTCTCCCAAGGACATAGCCCCTGCCCCTGCTCACAACCTCACCTCTCTCCCGATGTTATGGGATGCACAGAGTAAAAGCACAGTAAGACCTTGCAAAAGGTCAAATTAGGAGTCTTTATCAGCCAGCTGGCGACTGCTCTCTTGCAGAGCAAGTCTGGAGAAGGCAGCCCCGAGTTGCAGTGGCGGCGGGGGCGGGGGGTTTAAAGGTAGAAACTACATCTTGGTGGCCTTGGCCATTATCAAGCAAGCAGGCAAGCGGAAGTACGAAGCCAGAAATGTGCCAGTTGCAGCCAGAGGAGCAGACTGGTATCTGTAACTTGTTTCTCTCAGGGAACCCTCCCTGCTCTGAAGCAAGATAACCTATAACCACGCAGGCAGGCCACGTCCCATGAAAAAAGCCTCAAAGCACCCTGTCACACCGAGGGCACTGCTCCTGCCCACGTCCTTTCTGCCCTCCTCAGTGCACCAGTTGCTTTGAGAAGGTGCCACCTCCTTCCCCAGTCTCCCTGTCACCTTGGGCACAGGACGTGCATTGGGGTGGGGGCACAGGCACCAGACCACGGCACTGTGTTTGAAGAGTGGTGCAGTAAAACCCAAGAGCTGCTGGCTCTTTCTAAAGTTTATGCACAAACCCTGCGGAATTCTAAGGAACACACACCAGGAACATACTCTCTGAAGTAAGGTTGCAAGATGCCGTCACAGCCCTGTCCCGACTGTCATTAAGCTGATCACAGCACAGCTGAAATGGGCAGAAAACGTGCAGTACAACAGCAAGGCTTTTGCCACGAGGAGCGCAGAGCCGGGCTCTCTGAGACCTGCGCCCTTGGCAAGGCCCGCCCCCCAGAGCCACACTTGCCTGTGGTTGGTCGGCCGTGATTCCCTGGGGCTCCTCTCTCTAGTGTGCACTGTGCACTTTGCTCATCACTCTGTCACGGGTTCCTGCTGGCCTGATCATGGTGTGCGCTCGGCCTGGGCAGGCACGGTGCCTCCCCCACTTCTGGGTTCCCTGTGGCCCCACACAGACCTTGGGGAGCCCTCGGTCAGTGCTGCTGGATGCCGCTGGCTCCCCCTCGTCTGAGCAGGCTGTGTTGGACTCCCTGACCCTGGCGGCTTCCACAAGCAGGGAGTTTGTCCCAGCCACGCCAGGTGGCAGTGTGACCCACGCCTGCAGGCCTCCGAGGCTGGGGTGATTCTGCAAAGACCGTGCACAGCAAGAAGCAATGGACTTAACGTTGTGTATTTCAGTCGGGGATTTAAACAGTCATGCAATGCTGCTGACAGAGAAGTGGAAAAGCAAGTCTTACTCCCGTGCTGTCGACAGATGCCCAGGCCTGAGCGTGTGTCCCTCAGGGGTCGGGAGTGGCGTGGACAGTAATCAGACTGTCCCACCTATCAGAAGTCAAGATGAACCTGGTTGTCTACACGCTGTGTTGGGAGTTATGAAGTGGTTGAGTTTTGGTGCAGCTGAAGGATTTGTGCAAAATACTCTCACCCATGTAACAGTAAACTCCCGTTGCCTTAAAGCTGTGATTCCAGTTGACGGGCCTGTGCGTGGAGTAACGAGGGGTAATGGCGTTGGTGGCAGGTCACTCCCACCTCCGAGCTGCGCTCTGAGTGGGGGTCGGGAGCGGGGCAGGAACCAGTCCTCCAGGGCCTACTGTGGACGCTTCCGGCTGCCCGGCACCCTCAACACCGCCTCGTGCCCGGGATGCCCACGGCTCGGCGGGGGCACGAAACTCGCTTTCCCAGCTTCCCTCGCAGCAGGCGCTGGCTCTCCCGACTCAGTGCACCTGGGCGCGAGCAAGCAGCCCGGCAGGCAGGCAGGAGGCAGGCGTGGCAGCAGAGGGCCGGGCTCCTCAGCAGCACCCCTTCCCGCGTTGCTGGCCGCTGGACCCGGGCGTCCCCAGGAGAGCTGGCAGCGTTTGTGCAGACCTGGAAGCAGCGGCTCCTGGGAGTGCTGGGTCTGGTTCCTGGCCGCTCACAGCGCCCGCACCGGCTCTGCAGCCCCTCGGAGCCCTGAGCTCCCTCTTGTCTTTCCCGTAAGCCGCTCAGGGTCAAGGTAGGTTGTCTCGCCGAACTCTTAAAACCTGCAGGAGCCGGATAAGAGGATTTGCTGTTCTTTTTCTAGATACCAGTGAGGAAGAAAGGGTGTGAGGTGCTTCAGGAAGCTCGTGGAAAGTGGAACTGAAAGGATTTACCTTGGCACAGAAAACGTTTAAATCCATGCATAGTTTTGTTGTTGTTGCCTGCCTTTCTTCCTTTCTTTCTTCATTCCTTTCTGATTTTATTTATTTGAGAGGTAGAGTTAGAGAGAGAGAGAGAGAGAGAGAGAGAGAGAGAGAGAGAGAGAGAGAGAGAGAGAGAGAGAGAGAGGTCTTCCATCTGCTAGTCCACTCCCAAATGGCTGCAACAGCCAGAGCTGGGCCAATCTGAAACCAGGAGCTTCCTCCAGGTCTCCCACGCGAGTGCAGGGGCCAAAGCACGTGGGCCATTTTCCACCGTTTTCCCAGACAACAAGCAGAAAGAGGAGCAGCTGGGACTTGAACCAGCACCCATAGGGGGTGCTGGCACCACAGGCAGAGGCTTAACCGGCTATACCACAGTGCCAGCCAGGGGCCGTGTTGGGGAGAGGGTGAGAAAGGGAGCAGGTGGCTGGCAGGAGGGAGTGGCGTCACAGGAGTTGACATTGTTTGTTCATCACTTTAACGAACTCTTTCTTTGGGTAATTGAAGGTACAATCCATTTGAGTGTGTCGGTCAGACTTTGGACAAAAACCTACAGCTGTGTGGTTGCCGTCCACGGGCCTCAGCGCCCCCTCCCAGGCCTGCTTCTGAAACCACCGCTTCCTGGGGCAGGGCTGGGGGCGGCGGTGGTTCCGGCCAGAGCGAGGTCGCCCGGCTCTCACAGTCACTGCTGCCCCTACGGCACCCCCAAGGAGCGTGCAATTGTGCCTGTCACCTAAAATACAAATAACAAAATCTTCTTCGAACTGAACAGCTAGAAAACAAGTTTCCAAAATGAAAACAGGAGGAGGATTGAACAGTGCGTTGGCTGCAGGATGGCAGCTGAGCCCCTGGAGGTGAGGAGGGCCACGGCGATTCCACAGCCTCCCCACCAGGACGCCTGCAGGAAAGCACAGGCCAGGAACCGACGCGGCTGCAGAACAACTGGACCGCGTGTGCTGTGGGGAGCAGTGGGAAAGGGTGTGGCCAGTCCTTACAGTTAAATGCACTCTTATTTTTTTTTTTCCTTTTTTTCCTTTTTTTTTTTTTTTGACAGGCAGAGTGGACAGTGAGAGAGAGAGAGACAGAGAGAAAGGTCTTCCTTTTGCCGTTGGTTCACTTTCCAATGGCTGCCGCGGCCAGCACGCTGCGGCCGGCGCACCGCGCTGATCCAATGGCAGAAGCCAGGTGCTTCTCCTGGTCTCCCATGGGGTGCAGGGCCCAAGCACCTGGGCCATCCTCCACTGCACTCCCTGGCCACAGCAGAGGGCTGGCCTGAAAGAGGGGCAACCGGGACAGAATCCGGCGCCCCGACCGGGACTAGAACCCGGTGTGCCGGCGCCGCAAGGCGGAGGATTAGCCTAGTGAGCCGTGGCACTGGCCTAAATGCACTCTTAGAACCAGACGCCCACGGCCCTGTCCCTGTGCCTTCACCCTAGGGAAGTGAAAATGGGTGTGCGACTGCTCACAGCAGCCTGACTGTGACAGGCGAATGTCTTCCCCAGCGAATGCAGGATCCTGGCCTGCCTGTAAAACACGGTTTACACAGGCAGTCGAACTTTTTGCTATAAAAAAATTTGAAGTGGGGCTGGCGTTGTGGAGTAGCAGATGAAGCTGCCTCCTGCGATGCTGGCATCCCACATGGGCGCTGGTTCGTGTCTCAGCTGCTCCACTTGTGATCCAGCTCCCTGCTAGTGTGCCTGGGAGAGCAGAGGAAGATGACCCGAGTGCAGCCACATGGGAGACCTGGAGGTCTGGAAGTGGCTCCTGGCTCCTGGCTCCAGCCTGACCCAGCCCTGGCTGTTGGGGCCATCTCGGGAGTGAACCATTGGATGGAAGATCTCTGTCTGTCCCCCTTTCTTTGTGGCTTTGACTTTCAAATAAATCTAAAAAAGAAACCAAATTGAAGTTCATACAGTTTGTTCGTAATATGGATTTTCCACAAACTTTCCAAAGATCCCTGATACAAGTGAGTACTCCTCGGAAAAAAAACAGCACGTGCAGCCACTTACGTGGGTGTCAGTGAGTGACGCCAGTCTCAGCTTACCTACCGTGTGCTGCCATGTATGTCACATTCTGCACAGGACGCGGCTGCAGTGCGGGTACAGGTCCGTGCTTGCCCAGGGTGGGGGGAGGGAGAGGCATGAGGACGTCGCTCTGCCTGCTTCCTGTCAGCGCTGCTGGGTACGAAAGTCTGAACTAGCGACGTTACGAGGTTATGCAGCAAGGAGCGCTGGTGCCCGTGAGACCCCTGAGGTCTGAGGCAGGGCTGCAGCACGGCGGGCAGCGTGGCTCAGTGTCGAGGCCCGGGCTGAGGATGACCGCGCCACCTTTCGGCAAAGTGGTGAAGGGGTCACAGGAACTCCCCTGCTCTGCAGCCTCTGTGAGGTGCGATCATTGCAAACCAAGAAGGAAACGGCGGTGTTGCTAGGAGCCAGGCTGCAGAGGCCGCAGACAGAGCGAGCTGGGGTCTGGAGGCTCTCATCTGAGGTCTGCTCTCCAGGCGTGGGGCCCAGGCTGCGGTGTGAGGGAGGGATCTGGGTGCATTTGGGAGGCGATGTTAGAAGCCGTGAGCCTGGATAAATCCACCGAGGGCAGGGGTCCAGACCAAGAGGGGAGCGGAGCAAGAGCTGAGCTGTGGGCTACCCCCCTGCCAGCCAGCAGAGGGAGTGGGGTGCACTCTTAGAAGACCACGACTCCCGGGGCTGTTTTCCATTTTCTGAAAACCCTTTGATGTGCGTGTGCATACATGTGTGCACTCTTATGCACACGTACACGTGTACAAGGCATGTGTGTGCAATGTGTACATATGTGTACACGCATGTGTGCACATGTGTGTGGGCATGCAGGTGTGCACACATGTGTGCGTGGGCATGCTTGTGTACATGCGTGTGCATGTCCCTGTGTGGGGCTGGACAGAGCTCTGGGACTCGCAGCGGGTGGCTTTGCTGATAGATTTGAACCTCTTTCGGGTATTGTGGGCGTCTTTCTCCTTTGCTCCTATGCGGGGCGGATTCCAGTCAGATCTGACAGGGTGCCCACAGGCTGCCCCCGCCCCCTCATGCCTTCAGCCCTGCTTCCTGGCTTTACAAACTGCACTTCTTCCGATGCCTGCTGCCTCTGGGGCTCGTCTTGGTGCCTTGGGGGAACACAGTGCCCTTCAGTGTGTTAGAGCGGCTGGACCGTCTGCTGTGAGGCTCCTCCCCCTAAGAGGGAAATGAAGGCAAAGTCTGATTCCCATTAGGGGGGTTTCTCATTCTCTCTCAGCCCGCGGGGACCGCTGCTTGCTCGCGGTACTGACCGTGCCCGGCCCCTGTCCGCCCGAAGCTCTGCGTCTCTAACTGACGTTTCCCTCGGGTCGTTGCTGCCTCGCGGCAGGCGCCTGCTTAGCTGACTTTTGCCCCAAGACCCGGCAGTCACTGCTGTCGCTGCTCCTTTTGGAGGGAGTCCGTGACACCCCACGCCCAGTTAGGGAGCAAATCGGTGATTTGAGCTTCTGTCCCAAGAAACTGGGCCAAGAACAGCAGGTTAGATCCAAGATTGGAACAGAAACCACATAGATCGAGTCAGAAATCGATGAAATATAGAGCAAATATCACAGAAAGGATCTACAGAAACGGAAGGAGTGACAGACACGACACAGTGGCTGTAGATGACTGTTTATGACCTGAAGATGCCCGGGATTGAATATGTATGAGATACTTTAAAGTCGAGTCCAATGAATCAAAAAATCTATTTCCTAATAAGATACAGTGCACTGAAACGGACGTCTATTTCTGGTATAAACAGAGCTATGAGGGATCTTTTTATTAGTCACTGATTCATATCTGTGTCCATGTGTTTACTGTGATATTTGCCTATTAAAATTGATTTATGGCGGGCCAGCACTGTGGAATAGTGGGTTAAAGCCACGGCCTGGAGTGCCAGCATCCCTTATGGACGCTGGTTTGAGTCCCAGCTGCTCCACTTCTGATCCGGCTTCCCGCTAATGCTCCTGGGAAGGCAGAACAGGGTGGCCCAAGCCCTTGGGCCCCTGCACCCATGTGGGAGACAAGGAAGAAGCTCCTGGCTCCTGGCTTCAGATTGCCTCAGCTCCAGTCATTGCAGCATTTTGGGGAGTGAACCAGCAGATGGAAGACCTCTTTCTCTCTCTCTGTCTCGACATCTCTCTGTCTTTCAAATAAATAAAATAAATCTTTAAAAAATAAAATAAAATTGATTTATGGAATTCTTTTATGCCATAATTTATTAACAGTTTGTTAAAAAATTCATTTTTTATTATTTTTTTGAAAAAACTTCAGAGAGAGACAGGGAAAAACAGAGACAGACATCTTCCGTCCGCTGCTTCATTCCCAAATGGTCCCAATGGCCAGGGCTGGCCAGATCAAAGTCAGGAGCCGGGAGCTTCCTCTGGGTCTCCCACGTGGGTGCAGGGGCCCAGGCACTTGGGGCATCTTCCAGTGAGAGTGAGCGCCTTTCCCAGGTGCGTTAGCAGGGAGCTGGACCAGAAGTGCAGCACCCAGACTTGAACCAGCGCCCGTTTTGGTTGCCAGCTTTGCAGATGGCGGCTTTACTGCTACAAGGCTGGAACAGTGTACTAACCGATTGCCACACACATTGCAAATACGTCTCTCAGTGCTTTCACCTTTATAACTTACTCAGAGAATACAGAAATTTGAGCTTCATATACAGTTAAGGCCGGCGCCGCGGCTCACTAGGCTAATCCTCCACCTTGCGGCGCTGGCACACCAGGTTCTAGTCCCGGTCGGGGTGCCGGATTCTGTCCCGGTTACCCCTCTTCCAGGCCAGCTCTCTGCTGTGGCCAGGGAGTGCAGTAGAGGATGGTCCAAGCGCTTGGGCCCTGCATCCCATGGGAGACCAGGATAAGTACCTGGCTCCTGCCATCGGATCAGCATGGTGCGCCATCTGCGGCGGCCATTGGAGGGTGAACCAACGGCAAAGGAAGACCTTTCTCTCTGTCTCTCTCTCTCACTGTCCACTCTGCCTGTCAAAAAAAAAAATACAGTTAAAATGGTTGAATTTTTCAATTCAATTACCCTCATTTTATCCCCATATGGTTTCTTCTAGTTTTTGTTGACTGTATGTATAATTATGTATGTAAATGATTATGTATATATTATTATATACACATATATACTTTGAAAGATTATTATGTAAAACTTCTCAGTTTGATGTGTGATGCGAGCCCACATTGCCTGTTGTCAACACCGTTTGCAACGTCATCAGTGCTCTTTCTGTTGGTTTGTGATGCTTGCCTGAGCTGGAATCTGCCGCTGTGTACTGCTGTGTGTTGCTCTTTCTGCTGCTCTGTGAGGTCTTCAGTTAGTTAGTTCTTTCAATTCTCTCCTTGTCCTCCGCACATTTCAGAACAATTTGGATTTTGTCACGAGCAGGAAGTTCCGTGGGGATGGGCATTTAGCCTGGGGGTTAAGAACTCTGACACCAGCCGGCGCCGCGACTCATTTGGCTAATCCTCCACCTGCGGCGCCGGCACGCGGGTTCTAGTCCTGGTCAGGGCGCCGGATTCTGTCCCAGTTGCTCCTCTTCCAGTCCAGCTCTGCTGTGGCCCGGGAGGGCAGTGGAGGATGGCCCAAGTGCTTGGGCCCTGCACCCCATGGGAGACCAGGAGAAGCACCTGGCTCCTGGCTTCAGATCGTCGCATCGCCGGCCATAGCGGCCACTTGGGGGGTGAACCAACAGAAAAAGGAAGACCTGTCTGTCTGTCTCTCTCTCACTGTCTAACTCTGCCTGTCCAAAAAAAATATTATTTTATTTATTTGAAAGCAGATTGGCAGAGACAGGGAGAGAGGAAGAGAGAGAGATGGAGAGACAGGGACAGAGAGAGGTCTCCATTCACTGGCTCACTCCCCAAATGATTGTAGTGGTCAAGGCTGGGCCAGGCTGAAACCAGGAGCCTGGACTTCCATCCTGGTCTCCCACATGGGTGCAAGGACCTGAGTGGCTGGGCCATCTGCTGCTGCTTTCCCAGGCGCATTGGCAGGGAGCTGGATCGGAAGTGGAGCAGCTGGGCGTTGAGCCAGCACTCTGCTATGATGTCCCAGTGTTGCGGGCTGTGGCTTCACCCTCTGTGCCACATTGGCCCCACGCCTTGCCCTTTGAGTATTTTCAAAACTAAGATACGCTCTGTGAACACCCTGAATTCTGCGTGTATTGTTTCGTATATCTGTGTTCGTATACCTTGCCTTTTGAGCCCTTCTGTGCTTGAGCATAATCTAGTTAAAAGGGTAAGTGGGCGGGGCTGGGCCCAGGTGTCTGCCAGCAGGTGGGAATCAGAAAGCAGACGCTGCGCAGAAGAGGAGGCGCTCCTGGCATCTGCAGCAACACCTGGATCTGGGGGCATCCTGTGCAGGAAGAAGCAGGCCCGCAGAGACAGGCGAGGTCTCCCGCGCGTACAAGCTTGAGCGTGCGCAACCTGAGAAGCTGAGTGCACAGGTGTGGACTGTGGGGCCCTGGCCCCCGTCAGCCTGAAGGGGCAGCTGAGCGGCAGGCGGCGGCGTCTGCAAGTTCATCTAGGGGCTTGCTGGGGGCTCGGAGAGAGGTCTGCGGGGTTTCTAACATGAACATCGGCAGACGCCCAGTGCGTTGGAGATGCTGACCGCCCTGACTGCGTCGCTGCGCACTGGACACGGGACTGATCTCACCGTGCCACAGACACAGGCCACCAAAAGAACAGGAGTGTTTGCCTAAAATTGTCTGTGCACGGACCAGGCTGTGACTGTTCCGCTGGTCTGCTGCCTGTGCCTTGGGGGTCGGGACACGGGGCTTCTTTGCAGGACCGGAAGTGGATGCGCAGGGCCTCGGGGCTCTGCTCAGGGAGAGCCTGCCTTGTCCCGACCTGGCCCAGCCTGGGGCATGCAGCCCGTGGGCGAACGCGCCTCTTCCCCTGTGTGTGTCCCTCTGCTGTGTACCCCAGCCTTGGCGGTGACGCCTCCGCACGGGTGGTGCTGTGCAGGGCCCGGCTCACCCACGCTGCTCAGCCAGCTCTTGTGGCTTCGGTTAGAAGTGTTGGCGCCCCAGCACGGGCGACAGAGCCAGCGGGAGCCCTGGCTTGGGAGGTGCAGACGTGGAGAAAGACAGTGAGTGAGGGGGGCCTTCTGTTTGGCTTTTTAGTTCCTCTAGGGAAAAATCCTGTCTTTGATGGGTGGCATCATCCATGGGTGATGGCTCCCAGGCCGGTCTGCAGTGGCACTGTCCTGGCGTGTGTGTGGGTTCTGCTGGTGCAGGCTAGGCTGGGGGGCAGGACTCACCTTCGTGGGAGGACAAGTGTCACCAGATGCTGAGCATTTTGGGTCACGGTCTTCCCCAAACGCCCCTGCCAGGGGCCGGAGGGCACCGTCCCCGCCGCGGGTGTCAGAGGTGTGGGCGGATTCTGTTCATTAGGAGCCCACTGAGGCTGAGCATGGCCTGAAGGACTGAGCACAGGTGGCCTTTGTGCTTGACGAGGATTCCTGCTGGGGCCACGGGCGAGGGCAGTGTACCCGGGGCCGCCGGCAGCTGCGGCGTGGAAGGCGGCACATTCCTCTCTGGGCTGCCGCCCTGCTCTGCACACGCACACAGGGAGATTGTCGAGCTCCCAGCCAGCGAGTCAGAAACTCAAGCCCAGGATTTCTCTTTTGCCTCCAAACACTGAAATCAGTTGATTTGCTAAAGCAGTAATAATTCCATGCGGGAGGCAAGAACTGTAGCATCGCTGAGACGAGGACAGCCCAGTTTGCGGCATGAGCAGCAGGGAGTTGGAACAGAACGTGTGGGTGATTTCGAGGCCGTTCTGTGTGTGTGCAATGAGGAGAAGCGCACGGGGACAGCGGCTCCCCCGGGACCGGCCCTGTGCGGGAGCCGCTCCCCGCCCCGCAGCCCTGGGTCACGGAGGAGCTGTGCACGCCTGGTGCGGCCTGCTGCCTGGTGCACTGGCGGTGCTTCTGCATTCAGCTCACGGCCTCCCTGGAGCCTCCAGGAGCTCACGCTGTTCCACGGCCGTCATCCGGATCCATTACGCTCTGTTCCCTGCAGCTTTGTTCCCAGCTGCCTGTGACGCTGTAATTGAGAAGGAAAATCGAAAACACAGGCTGACTTTGAGGTTGGCTGCCCAAAGCATTATTGAACGTACTGCCCAAAATCTGGCGTGAGCAATCCAGGGCAAAGTGACATTTCAGTGGGGGAACCTCAAATCAGCGGTTCTTTTACGTTAAAATAAGTCCCGTAGGAGAAAAATGCTTGCTGAAGTCTGGGATGGATTTACGTGTGGAAAACAGAAAATTCAAACCAGCAATTTAAGCCCTAAAGGTTTACTGCAAAATCACTACCCATCATTGAAGCAAATGAGCTTCCTGAAAACCAATGGTTATAATTGTTTATTTTAGAAACTTTGTTAACGATTGGTATATGTATTGATTGTATGTCTAGAAAGCAGTATAAGACCTGAGGAATGGTGATCCAGGCGTGCAGTGTGAGGTGTGACGTGTGGTGCTCCAGGTGTGCAGCGTGAGGTGTGACGTGTGGTGATCCAGGCGTGCAGTGTGAGGTGTGACGTGTGGTGCTCCAGGTGTGCAGTGTGAGGTGTGACGTGTGGTGATCCAGGCGTGCAGTGTGAGGTGTGACGTGTGGTGCTCCAGGTGTGCAGCGTGAGGTGTGATGTGTGGTGATCCAGGCGTGCAGTGTGAAGTGTGACGTGTGGTGCTCCAGGTGTGCAGTGTGAGGTGTGACGTGTGGTGATCTACATGTGCAGTGTGAGGTGTGACATGTGGTGATCTACATGTGCAGTGTGAGGTGTGACGTGTGGTGATCTACATGTGCAGTGTGAGGTGTGACGTGTGGTGATCTACATGTGCAGTGTGAGGTGTGACGTGTGGTGATGCAGGTGTGCAGTGTGAGGTGTGACGTGTGGTGATCTACATGTGCAGTGTGAGGTGTGACGTGTGGTGATGCAGGTGTGCAGTGTGAGGTGTGACGTGTGGTGATGCAGGTGTGCAGTGTGAGGTGTGACGTGTGGTGATCTACATGTGCAGTGTGAGGTGTGACGTGTGGTGATCCAGGTGTGCAGTGTGAGGTATGACGTGTGGTGATCCAGGTGTGCAGTGTGAGGTGTGACGTGTGGTGATCTCATGTGCAGTGTGAGGTGTGACGTGTGGTGATCCAGGCGTGCAGCGTGAGGTGTGACGTGTGGTGATCCAGGTGTGCAGTGTGAGGTGTGACGTGTGGTGATCTACATGTGCAGATGAGGTGTGTTCCTCTGAGAAATGTCTGTTTCGATCTGTTGCCCATTTTTAATTGGATTTTTTTCTTTTTGTAATGGAGTTATTTGAGTTTTTTAGTGTGTTCTGGATATGAACCCCTTACCAGAAGCAGCACTTGAAACATTTTCTCTCGTTCTGTAGTGTGTTTCCTTGCTCTTTGGTTGTTTCCATCGCCATGCACAAGCCCTTTAGTTGGGTGAAGTACCATTTGTGTGCTTTTGCTTTTATTTTGTGAGTTTAGGGGTCTGGTGTAGATTTCTTTCCTGTCCCAGTGCCATGCAGTGTTCCCTGTGTTCCTTCTGTTAGTCTGAAGTTCCATGCCTCACATGTAGGCCTTTATATTCCATTGTGAGATGACTTTTGTACGTGGTGAGAGGAGTCCAGTTTCTTTCTCCTGCCTCTGCACAGCTGATCCAGCGCTCTTCACTGAAAATACTGCCCTTGTGGCCACGCCTGTTCTCGGCACCTTTGTCAGTTGGCCATAGATGCACGGGTTTACTTGTAGGGTCCCTATTCTGTCCCACTGATCTCTGGGTCTGTTTTATGCTACTATCATGAAGTTTTGATTAATGTGGCTTTGAAATACATCTTAAGGTCAGGTAGTGTGATGCCTCCTACTTTGTTCTTTTGGCTCAAAGCTGCTGTGGCTGTTTGGGGTCTTTTGTAGTTCCGTTCACCTCTCAGTAGTGTTTTCTTCTAGTTCTGTGAAAAATGTCACTGGGGTTTTGACAGGGATTGCACTGAGTCTGTAGATCACGTTGGGTACCGTGCACATTTGAACAGTGTTCACTCTTGTAGTCCATGAATCTTTTTCACAGTTACACAGTGGTGTGTGGGGCACGTCTGCCACTCTGTTGAGTGCACATGAGCTGGAGGTGGCTGATTCTATACATGGTGACAGGGCCAAGGAGCCAGGGATGATGGGTGCTCACCGACGGCGTGTGCCAGCCCCCTCCCTGCACCTGGCTGGACCGCAGGCACCTCAGAGAGGAACACGTGGGTGTACACGTGAGGTTAGCGCAGACCACCGGGGTGCTCTGTGACAGCAGCACTGACGCCGGGGTGCTGCGCTAGTTCCTCCCGCAGCCAGCCGCCGACACAGTGACGGTCTCGCCAGGTGCATCCCCCCTTGAGAAGCGCTCGGCCATTGCAGACGCCGAGTGTGCCGGCCTCAGCCCTGCCTGAGCGGAGGTGAAGTGTCCGGTCCTTGCTCAGGAAACCAGGCGTCATCCTGACAAATGGGAACCTTTGCTCCGGGGTCGGAGGGGCCTGCGGGACAGACTTGAGTGACAAAGGCTGATGCAGGAATCAGAAGTCGAGAAGGAGCCTGCCGGGCCTGCCTCCCCCTGCGCTCGCGCCCGAGTCTCCCGTCCGCCGGGCCCGCCTCCCCCTGCGCCCGCGCCCGAGTCTCCCGTCCGCCGGGCCTGCCTCCCCCTGCGCTCACGCCCGAGTCTCCCGTCCGCCGGGCCCGCCTCCCCCTGCGCCCGCGCCCGAGTCTCCCGTCCGCCGGGCCTGCCTCCCCCTGCGCTCACGCCCGAGTCTCCTGTCTGGCTGAACAGTATTCCTTCACGCTCAGACCAGACTTTGCTGTAGGGAGACCACAGAGATGGTTTAATCTTTGCTCTGTCAGGGTTGATCAAGATTTATTTCATTATAGTTTAGAAAGCTTTTGGCTGGCATCGCGGCTCACTTGGCTAATCCTCTGCCTGTGGTGCCGGCACTCCAGGTTCTAGTGCCTGCGCCGGATTCTGTCCCAGCTCTTCCAAGCCAGCTCTCTGCTGTGGCCCGGGAGTGCAGTGGAGGATGGCCCAGGTCCTTGGGCCCTGCACCCCATGGGAGACCAGGAGAAGCACCTGGCTCCTGGCTTCGGATCAGTGCAGTGCACCGGCCATAGCGGCCATTTCGGGGGTGAACCAATGGAAGGAAGACCTCTCTGTCTTTCTCTCTCTCTCTCTCTCTCACCGTCTAACTCTGCCTGTCAAGAAAGGAAGGAAGGAAGGAAGGAAGGAAGGAAGAGAGAGAGAGGAAGGAAGGAAGGAAGGAAGGAAGGTAGGTAGGTTGGTTTCACTGCTTGTTAGTGCCAAAATTGTTTAACATTCACTATTTTTTTTTAATTTTATTTTTTTTTTATTTTTGATAGGCAGAGTGGACAGTGAGAGAGAGAGACAGAGAGAAAGGTCTTCCTTTGCCGTTGGTTCACCCTCCAATGGCCGCCGCAGCCGGCGCGCTGATCCGATGGCAGGAGCCAGGAGCCAGGTGCTTTTCCTGGTCTCCCATGGGGTGCAGGGCCCAAGCACCTGGGCCATCCTCCACTGCACTCCCTGGCCATAGCAGAGAGCTGGCCTGGAAGAGGGGCAACCGGGACAGAATCCGGTGCCCCGACCGGGACTAGAACCCGGTGTGCCGGCGCCGCAAGGTGGAGGATTAGCCTATTGAGCCACGGCGCCGGCTTTAACATTCACTATTGTTGCAAAATACTGGAACATCTCTGTCCGGATTCCTCTGTTTGAGCTGTGAGGTTTCAGGGCCTTTTGACTTTGCTTGTGCAGGGACTAATCTCAGGTGTCTGAGCAGTCTCTGGCTGGCCTCACTGGCCTGGTGCATTGTGGGCTTTGTGTTACCTGGCGAGAGAGAATTCCATCCCGAATGGGCAGCCGTGAGGATCGTCTTTCACTGAGCATGCCTGATGTTGCAGAGGTTTTCCTCATGACTGTCTTCCAGGCTCTTCCAGGCCCTTCTGGGCCACACTTGTCCTGTGCCAAACACCAGAGAACACACTCACACCTTGCTGTGACGTCTGCTCTGGCAGGGCTGTGTCTGACCCTGACCCTGTCCTGACCCTGACCTGGCTCGGGGGTGGGGGCACATCCCTGGAGCCTGTCCTGACCCTGACCCTGTCCTGACCCTGACCTGGCTCGGGGGTGGGGGCACATCCCTGGAGCCTGTCCTGACCCTGACCCTGTCCTGACCCTGACCTGGCTCGGGGGTGGGGGTGCATCCCTGGAGCCTGTCCTGACCCTGACCCTGTCCTGACCCTGACCTGGCTCGGGGGTGTGGGCACATCCCTGGAGCCTCTGCCAGCAGAGGAGACCTGTCCCCAGCTCGTCTGCACAGGAAGTGGTCACATCCATGTGTCTCTCCCCAAGCAAGACGAAATGTTATCTGTCGCTCCCCGTCTTCGCGGAGGAACGACACAGGACCCTGCGCTGTTCTTTTGTCTGCTCGGCCCTCCCTGGGTTTGCTGCTGGTTCTTCCCGGGTTGGCTACCGACCCTTCCACCTCCGTGGAGGGGCGGGCCCCCTGCCACTTTCCCCACTTCCGCGGGGGAGCGGCACACCGCCAGCCGGCTCTCTCGGGGGCTGCACAGGTGTTCCTTCAGATAGATGTTCCCCTTAGATGTTCCTGGTGCATGTTGTCTCTCTCCTCCTTTATAGTCCTCCGCCAATCCCAACTCTGCTACCCACACGCCGAGCACGCTGCTCTCCTCCAATCAGGAGCAGCTCCTGCAGCTTGTCAAGTTGGTGAGAGGCAGCTGTGTAGAAGCTGTTTACTCCTCTCCCAGCGCCATATTGTGGGAGAGCAGATGCATAGAATAAGTCTTAATTCAAGTAACTTAGTCTAGTCCGAGTTGCTCCCCACAGTTATCCACTAGGCTGATGCTGAGCCAGCCCTGGGTGTGCACAGCCGAGCCCACAGCCTGTGGCATGAAGGAATGTGCAGGGACGCACTGACGTCTCACGGCGCACGTCTGACCGGCTTGCCGAGCGTGGCTGTGAGGTCAGCATTGCAGCCAGCTTGCCTGGGAGGTGTGTTCCGAGGGCGGGTTCTGAGAGCAGCTGTGTGTGTCCCAGCTGCTGAGCTCGGACGGCAGGCTGGGCAGAGAGAACGGCTCCTGCCGACTCCATGAAGAACTCAGGCTGTCCACCTTTTCACGTTGTTAGTTATTTAGTAGGTAAAATATCTGCATGGTAGAAAACTCAGTACTTGGGCCCGGCGCCCTGGCGCGGTAGGTTAATCCTCTGCCTGAGGCGCCGGCATCCCATAGGGGCACCAGTTCTAGTCCCAGTTGCTCCACTTCCGATCCATCTCTTGCTATGGCCTGGGACAGCAGTGGGGAATGGCCCAAGTGCTTGGGCCCTGCACCCACATGGGAGACCAGGAAGAAGCTCCTGGCTACTGGCTCTGGATCGGCACAGCTCCGGCTGTTGCAGCCGTTTGGGGAGTGAACCAACGGAAGGAAGACCTTTCTCTGTCTCTCCTTCTGTCTGTAACTCTACCTCTCAAATAAATAAATAAAGTCTTAAAAGAAAAAAAAGAAAAAAAAAGTACTCACGAAGGGCATCGGAGGAACTCCCTTCTTGATCTGTGACCCTGAGCCCGCACGGCTCCTGCACGGCTCCCGCGTGCACGTCCAGAGGGAATCACACCACATTTCTGCTGCTTTTCCTTTTACATGAACGGCAGCATACTCTGCACAGGTTCTGTACTTAGCTTTTTAAATTATTTAAAGATTTATTTATTTATTTGAAAAACAGAGAGAAAGAGAGAGAGAGATCTTCCCTCTGCTGGATCACTCCCCAGATGGACTCAATGGCCAGAGCTAGGCCGATCCAAAGCCAGGAGCCAGGAGCTTCTTCCCACATGGGTGTAGGGGCCAGGCACCTGGGCCATCTCCTCCTCTGCTTTCCCAGCCATTAGCAGGGAGCTGGATCAGAAGTAGAGCAGCCGGGATTGGAACTGGTGCCGGTATCGACGCCGACGAGGCAGGCGTAGCTTTACCCACTGTGACACAGGGCTGGCCCCTGCACTTTGCTTTGTAAAAAGCTTTGATTTGAGTTATTTTAGACTTGCTGAGGGGCTGCAGTAATAGTTGAGATTCCCCTGCGCTGTGAGAGAACCATCACCAAAGCTGAATTCCCCAGCGCAGTCACCAAACGCAGCCGAGGAGGCGCAGGCTCAGGGGAGGAGAGATGTGCCCGGGCCGGGCGTCTGGGCAAGACCTCGTGTGCTGCCACAGGGCCGTGCTCCACCAGGTCTGTTACAGAGGCGGAGCTGGCTCAGCACTGCTGGGGGTGGGGTGGGGCTGGTTTCTGTGTGAGTGACTGGGTTTGAACGTGGGCGTATCTTCTTGAGAATCTTGCATTTCTACTCACTCAGAAAACAGAAGACACTGCTTTTGAGTTTTAGCTGTGCAGAACCACTCTCGGTGGAGATTTAGTTCAGAAAATACTTTAAGGCTCCAGTTAGAAAGTTCTAGAAGCAGCAGCAGCCCGGGAGACACAGTCCAGGACAGGATGTGGACTGCGCTCGTATTCTGACAGCCGCATGCTGCAGGCCATGTTTCAGTCCACCCCTTGCTGATTATGCCACAGTGGTCAGTGGAGCTGGCAAATTCGTGTCACCTGGTGCCATGGCCATGGCTGTGTCCCCATGGAGTCATGGCTGTGTCCCCATGGAGCCATGGCTGTGTCCCCGTGTAGTCATGGCTGTGTCCCCGTGTAGCCATGGCTGTGTCCCCATGTAGTCATGGCTGTGTCCCTGTGGAGCCATGGCTATGTCCCCGTATAGCCCCCGTGTAGTCATGGCTGTGTCCCCGTGGAGCCATGACAGTGTCCCGTGTAGTCATGGCTGTGTCCCCGTGTAGCCATGGCTATGTCCCCGTATAGCCCCCATATAGTCATGGCTGTGTCCCCATGTAGCCATGGCTCTGTCCCCGTGTGGCCATGGCTCTGTCCCCGTGTGGCCATGGCTGTATCCCCATGTAGCCATGGCTGTGTCCCCGTGTAGCCATGACAGTGTCCCGTGTAGCCATGGCTGTGTCCCGTGTAGCCATGGCTGTGTCCCCGTGTAGCCATGGCTCTGTCCCTGTGTAGCCATGGCAATGTCCCCGTGTGTCCATGGCTCCTGATTCTGTGGGACCCTGGTGCTGCACCATCACATACCGTACAGCACACAGCTCCTGCTGCTGGTGACGCGCACGTGTGAGATTTTGGTACAGCAGGTAAAGCCCCTGCCTGTGACCCCGGCATCCCATATGGACGCTGGTTCATGTCCTGGCTGCTCTGCTTCTGATCCAGCTGCCTGCTAACAGTGTGGGAGAAGCAGTGGAAGATGTCCCAAGTGCTTGGGCTCCTGCCCCCGATGTGGGAGACCCAGAAGAAACTCCTGGCTCCTGGCTTCATCCTGGCCCAGCCCTGGCCTTTGTGGCCAGCTGGGGAGTGAACCAGCGGGTGGAAGACCTCTGTCTTTGTCTCTCTCTCCGTCCCTCCCTCTCTGTAGCTCTGCCTTTCAGCTTCAAGGCATTCTGTCTGACTTCCTCTGTCTGCCTGGGTTTCATGCATGGTTCCTCCGTGCTGTTCTCTTCACGTCTTGCAAATGCTCCCATGTTCCCTAACCATCAGGTGTACACTCAGGGCATCCTGGGCCCCTCCTCTCCTGTTTCTGCTGTGTCCATCCTACAGCCTGGGGACATCCTGGGCCCCTCCTCTCCTGTTTCTGCTGTGTCCATCCTACAGCCTGGGGACATCCTGGGCCCCTCCTCTCCTGTTTCTGCTGTGTCCATCCTACAGCCCGGGGACATCCTGGGCCCCTCCTCTCCTGTTTCTGCTGTGTCCATCCTACAGCCCGGGGACATCCTGGGCCCCTCCTCCCCTGTTTCTGCTGTGCCCATCCTACAGCCTGGGGACATCCTGGGCCCCTCCTCTCCTGTTTCTGCTGTGTCCATCCTACAGCCTGGGGACATCCTGGGCCCCTCCTCTCCTGTTTCTGCTGTGTCCATCCTACAGCTCGGGGACATCCTGGGCTCCTCCTCTCCTGTTTCTGCTGTGTCCATCCTACAGCCTGGGGACATCCTGGACCCCTCCTCTCCTGTTTCTGCTGTGTCCATCCTACAGCTCGGGGACATCCTGGGCCCCTCCTCTCCTGTTTCTGCTGTGTCCATCCTACAGCCTGGGGACATCCTGGGCCCCTCCTCCCCTGTTTCTGCTGTGTCCATCCTACAGCCTGGGGACATCCTGGGCCCCTCCTCTCCTGTTTCTGCTGTGTCCATCCTACAGCTCGGGGACATCCTGGGCCCCTCCTCTCCTGTTTCTGCTGTGTCCATCCTACAGCTCAGGGACATCCTGGGCCCCTCCTCTCCTGTTACTGCTGTGTCCATCATAAAGCTCAGGATATCCTGGGCTCCTCCTCCTCCTGCCCATGGCGTGTTTGTCCTACAGGCCAGTGCTCAGCTCATGGCTTTCTGCCCCTCTAGCATTTTTGTGTGTGTGATATATTTGAAAGACAGAGAGCTGCCAGCCCTGGTTCACTCCCCAAATGTCTGCAATGACCAGGCTGGGCCAGGAGCTGGGAACCCAGTCCAAGCCTCCTATGTGGGAGCCATCACTGCTGCCCTAGTGGGAGGCTGGAGTCAGGAGCCAGAGTCCGGGATGGGACCCAGGTTCTGCAGGCAGGAAGCGGGCCTCTTTACCCCCAGGCCGAACAGCTGCCCTGGCGCTCTGTTTCGGCACCCAGACACGCCGTCCTTATTCATCACCCATGGCTGCTTCTGTGCCACAGTGGCTGAGTTGAGAGTCACAAGGAGACCCCCCAGCCCCAGCCCCAGCCCCACAAAGTGTAAAACATCTACAGCCCGCCCTTTGCAGACAGATGTGTGTGCCCCGCACTCGGCTCACGCGGCACATCCACCTGGCCGCCTCATCCCGGCCCCAGCCAGGACCGGAACGCCGCCTGTCCACCCGGTGCCTGCAGACGCCCAGGTGCTCCCGCTCGGCCCTGCCTCGCCGTGCGGCACGTGCGTTCAGAGCCTGCTGTTAGCACAGGGCTGACATGTACAACGCACGTGTGCTCCCCACACGTCAGAGATAGGCGAGTGGGAAACGTCACTTGTCTCGGAATCATTGCCGTTCACGCCGGTTTGGTTTTAAGGCACTTCGTGTTGTGACAGAAGAAATGCCCCTAAATTATTTTTATGAAATGTATCATCACTCTTCCTGTGGATCAGTGAACTGGATGACAGCTCAATTTGAAGGAGGCAAAACAAACAACGTCCCTTAGGGGACTCATTTACGGCTGTGGAAAAAGAATTCTGTTGCCTCTCGGGATAGAGCTCATGTGACAGGAGCCAGGAAAACCGTGAGAGAATAGGGACTGGCGGGGGGGGGGGGGGGCTCACCTGGTCCTGAAAGGAGATGTCTCAGTGAGCCGGGAGCGCGTCCAGTCCGTGCAAATAGTCTCAGAGTTCAAGAAACCCGCGAACAGTGTCCCCAGAATTGAAATGCCTGCTCGCTGGGATGTAGGAGTCAGCATTTGTGTGGGAGGGAGGGAGAGAGAGAGGAGAAAAGGAGACAGACGGAGAGAGAGGGGAGAGAGAGGAGAGAGAGAGAGGAGAGAGAGAGAGAGACAGGGATGGAGAGAGAGAGAGGGGAGAGAGAGGGGAGAGAGGGGAGAGAGAGGAGAGAGAGAGGACAGAGAGAGGGAGGGAGAGAGAGAGAGAGACAGGGAGGAGGAGGATAGTGAGAGAGGAGGGGGATAGAGAGACAGCGAGTGAGAGAGAGAGACGGGGATGGAGAAAGAGGAAGGGGAGAGAGAGAGATGGGGATGGAGAGAGAGGAAGGGGAGAGAGAGAGAGAGAGGGAGGAGGAGGATAGTGAGGAGGGATATAGAGAGCGAGTGAGAGAGACGGGGATGGAGAGAGAGGAAGGGGAGAGAGAGAGAGACGGGGATGGAGGAGGATAGTGAGGAGGGATATAGAGAGCGAGTGAGAGAGACAGGGATGGAGAGAGAGGAAGGGGAGAGAGAGAGAGAGAGGTCTCAGCTCTGTCTAGTTTACTTCTGTGTGTGAATCCTGAGGCAGTCATCTGAAACGTGGGGGGGTGCATGTGCGTACAATCCTGACCTCAACAGCAAAACAGGAATGAAGCAAGTAAGAGCTGAAGTATCTGCTGTATTTCAGGCACGGTGCTGGATGCTGACGGCTGAACTAACAGGAGTGTGAGGGGGTGAGTTGAGCCGAGACTGAGACCACAGGAGCAGGGGGCTCCACCCGTGACCTGCTGAGAAGGTGAGCGGCTCTGTGCAGCGAGGGGGCGGGGGCGCGGAGGGACAGCTGGTGGGGGGAGGCATCTCGCGCGAACACTGACACAGGGAGTGGACTTGCACTATAAACGTGAAGGTGCGGCTGCAGTGCGGGCGTGCGGTGCGCTGGACACCTGGGCGTCGACCTCATCTTTCCTTCTTTCTGCTTGTAAATATTGATTGATTGATGTATTTGGAAGTCAGAGTTGTAGACACAGATGGAGAGACAGAGCGAGAGCTTCTGTCCACTGGTTCACTCTGCAGATCCCACCCAGGGCTGGGCCAGGCTGCAGCCAGGAGCCAGGAGCCTCTCCCAGGTCTCCCACATGGGTGCAGGGCCCAAGCACTTGGGCCGTCTTCCACTGCTTTCCCAGGCCATAGCAGGGACCTGGGTGAGAATGGCGCAGCCGGGACTTGAACCGGTGCCCATGTGGGATGCCGGCATCGCAGGCAGTGGCTTTACCCGCTACACCACAAGTGTGTCTCCTCCACGTCCACTTTTGACCAGAATGCTGCCACATCGCCATATTTGGTTGCCGTAGAATCGTGGAAATTTACATCTACCTGTGTTTCTATTTTAAATCTGTAAAGTGGCAGTTGTTCCGAATGGTCCGCGTTTCTGCTTTACTCTCTGTGCTAGGTCAGGCCCCTCCCCTAACTCCAGGCGTTGTAGATTTCAGAGTGTAACTTTGGAAAAAATAGCTCTTTTTTTGTTTAGAAAGTGGGTTATCACTCACAAGAACTTGCAGAAATACTCCTGCTTCCCCATGACAACTGAGTACATGAGCACAATACATGTAATACACGTGTATAATACATGTAACACAAGGGCATAATGCATGTAACACACGTGCACAATACATGTAACACGTGTATAATACGCCAGCGCAGCGCAGACGCTGCTGTCGGCCTAAAGCCATTCACCCAGGGCGGGAGCATTTGGCTGTCGCGTTTCTCGTGCGTGACTTTCTCTCTTTGGATGTGATTCTGTGGTGTTTCATTGCACGTCTGCATCGCAGTAACCCACGTCTTCTGTCCCCAGAGAGGAACGCCCCCCTGCCACCCCCTGGTACCCACAGCCTTCCCTGACCCTGCGACGGGGACACTTGGCGCAGGTCGTAGGACGTGGGACCGCAGGCACGCGGCCTGGAGAGAGACTTTTCTCTCGGCAGATGCGTCAGTCCTGCATCCCTCTGTGGAGTATACTCCTCTGCGTGGGTTGGCCCTGGCCACCGTTGGTTGGCACATTCGTGCCGTTGGCTTGTTTCCAGTTTTGTCTGTTGCCAGCAGAGCTGCACTAAGTGTCCACCTGCAGAGTTTTGTGAGTTGTGAGTTCTCTGTGTCACAGTTCAGTTTGCAGTGAGCTTGACTCCTTTCCCTCCCATAAAGCACCACTGTTCCGTGCCACAGATGGCTTAATTCTGATTGGACCCAGTGAGCAGGTGCAGCAACTGTTTTATGCTAACTGATAGGACGTTTGCCTGTGACAGGGCAGGAAATTAACCTGAAGAACCCTGGGACCTTCTGCCTGAGCGGAGTGGCTGTGGCTCACAGGGGTGGGGTGTGCAGGCCCGACCCCGCTTAGCTTCCTGGATCAGACGAGATCGGACGTGTTCAGGGTGGTATGGCCGTGGACGAGACCCTCCTTCTAAAGCGAAAGGCGAGCTGTTACCCTTGCTCCTCCTGCAGAATCCTCCCCTGGGTGTGTTGCCCTGGCTGCTGGTTTCGAGTGGGGCCTGCAGTGGCCTGCACCCTGCCTTGGGTCCTGGGTGCTGCACCTTGTGGGCCACCTGCTCCAGCAGATCCGTGTGCTTGAAGTTTCAGTGGAAGACAGGGTCTGATTGTAGCACCTGGCAGGAGGCCCTAGGACGACAGAGCAAGGCCCAGCCGTCGTCTGCAGAAGGCTGCTCTCCTTTTGAGAGACAGCTCTTGGCCTGTGGCTAACTGAACACGTGACCTTGGGCCACCAGGTCACCTTGCTTCCTGAGCTGCCTTCATATCCTGGTGTCGTTGGCCCCACCAGGCCGTGAAGTTTGTCTGCGTGCATCACTAGGCTGAGGAGGCCCTCGGACACAACCCAGTGGCCGATGCCCCTGGTTCCCACGCCTGCTGTGCCGCCTTTTCCCTCCCAGCCTGCACCGGAGGCCTCCTGGGGAGTGCTGACAGGAAGTGAGACCCAGGCCTGGTTTCTAGGCGGAGCTGCACAACGCACAGGCACCGCCCATGGGGCACAGCCTCACGGCAGCGTCCCCGAAGGACAGTGTGAGGGGAGAGCTTCGGCAGGGCGCATGGCCTGGGCTGTCCCTGGAAGGTGGCGTCACCAGTCCTGACTTGGGTACAACCCGAGAGCTGTGGCCAGCTGTACGCTGGAGTGTCATGGACTTGGAGGAACAAAAATGGAAAGTGAGGCAAAACAGGCACCTGATGCAGGACTGAGGTTCCTGATGGTGCATGGGGTGGAGTGTGGCTCCTGCTGTGCTCTGACGGCAGTGTGTGGTTTTGCTGTGCACTGAGGGCTGTGTGTAGTTCCTGCTGTGACTGAGGGCTGTGTGTGGTTTTGCTGTGCACTGAGGGCTGTGTGTAGTTCCTGCTGTGACTGAGGGCTGTGTGTAGTTCCTGCTGTGACTGAGGGCTGTGTGTAGTTCCTGCTGTGACTGAGGGCTGTGTGTGGTTCCTGCTGTGCACTGAGGGCTGTGTGTGGCTCCTGCTGTGCACTGAGGGCTGTGTGTGGCTCCTGCTGTGACTGAGGGCTGTGTGTGGTTCCTGCTGTGACTGAGGGCTGTGTGTGGCTCCTGCTGTGCACTGAGGGCTGTGTGTGGTTCCTGCTGTGACTGAGGGCTGTGTGTGGCTCCTGCTGTGACTGAGGGCTGTGTGTGGTTCCTGCTGTGACTGAGGGCTGTGTGTGGTTCCTGTTGTGACTGAGGGCTGTGTGTGGTTCCTGCTGTGACTGAGGGCTGTGTGTGGTTCCTGCTGTGCACTGAGGGCTGTGTGTGGCTCCTGCTGTGCACTGAGGGCTGTGTGTGGCTCCTGCTGTGACTGAGGGCTGTGTGTGGCTCCTGCTGTGACTGAGGGCTGTGTGTAGTTCCTGCTGTGACTGAGGGCTGTGTGTGGTTCCTGCTGTGCACTGAGGGCTGTGTGTGGCTCCTGCTGTGCACTGAGGGCTGTGTGTGGCTCCTGCTGTGACTGAGGGCTGTGTGTGGTTCCTGCTGTGACTGAGGGCTGTGTGTGGCTCCTGCTGTGCACTGAGGGCTGTGTGTGGTTCCTGCTGTGACTGAGGGCTGTGTGTGGCTCCTGCTGTGACTGAGGGCTGTGTGTGGTTCCTGCTGTGACTGAGGGCTGTGTGTGGTTCCTGTTGTGACTGAGGGCTGTGTGTGGTTCCTGCTGTGACTGAGGGCTGTGTGTGGTTCCTGCTGTGCACTGAGGGCTGTGTGTGGCTCCTGCTGTGCACTGAGGGCTGTGTGTGGCTCCTGCTGTGACTGAGGGCTGTGTGTGGCTCCTGCTGTGACTGAGGGCTGTGTGTGGTTCCTGCTGTGACTGAGGGCTGTGTGTGACTCCTGCTGTGACTGAGGGCTGTGTGTGGTTCCTGCTGTGCACTGAGGGCTGTGTGTGGTTCCTGCTGTGACTGAGGGCTGTGTGTGGTTCCTGCTGTGACTGAGGGCTGTGTGTGGCTCCTGCTGTGACTGAGGGCTGTGTGTGGCTCCTGCTGTGACTGAGGGCTGTGTGTGGTTCCTGCTGTGACTGAGGGCTGTGTGTGGCTCCTGCTGTGACTGAGGGCTGTGTGTGGTTCCTGCTGTGACTGAGGGCTGTGTGTGGCTCCTGCTGTGACTGAGGGCTGTGTGTGGCTCCTGCTGTGACTGAGGGCTGTGTGTGGTTCCTGCTGTGACTGAGGGCTGTGTGTGGCTCCTGCTGTGACTGAGGGCTGTGTGTGGCTCCTGCTGTGCACTGAGGGCTGTGTGTGGTTCCTGCTGTGACTGAGGGCTGTGTGTGGCTCCTGCTGTGACTGAGGGCTGTGTGTGGCTCCTGCTGTGACTGAGGGCTGTGTGTGGCTCCTGCTGTGCACTGAGGGCTGTGTGTAGTTCCTGCTGTGACTGAGGGCTGTGTGTGGCTCCTGCTGTGCACTGAGGGCTGTGTGTGGCTCCTGCTGTGACTGAGGGCTGTGGTTCTGGGTCTGTGTTTTGTTTCTGGTGTGGCTGTTGGTGCTGAGTTAGCCTCTGCAGGAGCACAGACAGTGTATTCTGTGCAGTCTTGCCATCTCCCAGTGCTCACAGCCCAGCCGTGCTGCTTCTGTGCTGACAGAGGCCTGGTTCAGGGCTGGCTGAGTCCTGTTCAGGTTCAGAGCTGCTTTTTCTCAGGGGTTTCTGCATCTCCTTGACTGTTTGAAACGGGAGGCCACTGTCAGGCTGCAGATGTCTCCCTTCCCCATCGACGCTCCCAGCATGCAGTCTGCATGGTGGCCACTGTTGGGGCAGGCGCTCCTGGGGCAGCAGGAGCACGTCGCCACCTGAGCCACCTCCTCACTGCTGGGGTCACTGCTCCTCCCTGCAGGTCTCACGAGGAGACACTGACTGCCTGGGTGGAGTGGGGCCGCCGAGGGGACCGGGACCCCGCTGTGCCACAGCGTAGGCCACACGCCTGTCACTGCGCCCCTCTTCTGTGTGGGACGCTGGTGCTGGTCCAGCACTCAGCGCTGGGTCGGGATGGGGCGGCCGCCCACGAGCTCCGGCTGGCAGCCTGGCAGTGAGAGCTGCCAGTGCCGGGGCCACCTCTCGCGTGGCGTTTGCCGTGAGATGCTCCCCGTGCCTCCGCGTCCCTGAGAGCCAGTGCTCAGAGCGGCCCTCGGTCCCCAGCGGCCTGGGAGTCGAGCTGCTGCTCAGGGCTGCACACACAGGGCGGACGGACGGCACCTCGCTGGGTTTCAGCGGCCTTCCTTTCAGGAATTGTGCCCCAGGAAGTGTGTGCGTGCGTCACCGGCCGCACTGCTGGCAGGCCTTCCCGGCTGCCGACTAATTACAGGGAGCGCTGAGTGCTCTGAAATCATCAGAGCAAGTGTTGCTGCTGGCAGGACGATCCTGACTGGTTTTCCTTTTAGCGCTGCCAGCGGGTTTCCCGCACCTGCTGTCTGCCGGCTGATTGCGCACGACGGGCGGCCACGCTGTCGTGCTCAGCAGCGGCCTGAGAGCAGTCGGCGCGCATCGGACGCGTGATTCCCACCTCCGGTGCCTGTCTCGGTCCATCTTCTGCAGCACACGAGAAAAGAGGCTCACCCGGCTCCTGCTTCCGGCAGCCGCGAAGTCCAAACGTCACTGCACTGGTGACTGGGGAGGGCCTCCCGCCCCCGGCTGTGTCACTCTGTCACCGCCTGCTCTGTGTGATGGCACAGCAGAGGGGGGCCGGGCAGGTGGCAGCCCACTCTGTCTCCACTGCTCTCACAGGCTGACCTTGTCCTGTGATGACAACAGGAATCCCTTCGCGGGGGGCTGCGCATGGCCTTCTCACCTGCCCCCAGGTCCCCCACCTCTCAGTGCACTGGGGACCAAGGTTCCAGCACAGAGACCTTCTTGGGGCACAGACCCCAGCAGTGCACGTTGTCCCTCCTCAGGCCACATTCCCTGGTCCTGTTGTGTCATTGTCCCCACTGGAACCCCAGATGATGCGTGGGGTGTATGTGACCTCTCCCCCAGGAGTCCAGCAGCTGAGCTCTTTGGATTCCCTGCTGTGGCCTCTCCCTGTCTCAGAGATGGACATGAGCTTGGCAGAAGTAGCTGTGGCTCACCTGGAGGGAAGACTCGGCTGGGAGGTGGGCCCCCAGCGCCTGGGCAGGTGGAGGGGGCGATTTTCCATCCTGGGGAATCCAAGGGCAGCAGGGCTGGCTTCACGGTGCCTCTCATCTGTCTTGGGTTCCTACGCATTTGGAAGTTTGGAGCCGACTTTCTCTGTCCAGGGTTAGGTTCCTGGAGGCCGGCACATCGTTTTCCCAGTGCCCACTGTTGACATCCTCACAGCTGCCCTTCTAGAACTCTCTTGGGAGGGGGTTCAGAGACTGGAGTTAGAGCCGCCTGCAGAGAGTAGGTGCCGGCTGGAGGGGCCTGCAGCGCTCATTGCTCCTCAGGACCCAAGGTCTGACCGGTGGGTTTGGGGCAAATGTACAAAATGGTGGCAGTGGGAACAGGTGCCAGAAGTGTCTCTGAATGTCATCAAGGGTCCACCTGTGTTTCGGGGTGTGGACTCTGGATGGTCTGTAAGTGGGGAGGCAGCTGGCCCTTCCCAGAGGCAAGGAGTCACTGACCTTGAGGATCTCACGACCACTTTCTTTTTTCTTTTCTTTTTTTCCCAGAGAAACCTTTTATTTAATGAGTACAGATTTCATAAGTACTTTAGAAATATAGTGATTCTTCTGCCCATACCTGCCCTCCCACCCCTCCTCCTCCCTCTGCTATTCCCAGTCCCATTCTCCATTAAGATTCATTTTCAGTTAACTTCATATACAGAAGACCAACTCTGTACTAATTAAAGATTTCAACCATTTGCATATATATGCACACACATGAAAAAACTGTTTGAGAAGTGGTTTTACAGTTAATTCTCACAGTGAAACTCACTGAGGACAGAGGTCCTACATGGGGAGTATATAGGACCTACAAGGGGAGTATGCACAGTGACTCCTGTTGTGATTTAACAATTGACACTCTTATTTATGATGTCAGTAATCACCAGAGGTTCTTGACATGAGCTGCCTAGGCTATGGAAGCCTTTTGAATCCATAATCTCCATCAGTAGACAAGGCCATAAGCAAAGTGGACGTTCTCTCCTCCCTTCAGAGAAAGGAACCTCCTTCTCTGATGGCCCCTTCTTTCCACTGAGGTCTCTCTCACAGAGGTCCTCCATGTAGGACATCTTTTTGCCATAGTGTTTTAGCTTCTCATGCCTGAAATGCTCTCATGGGCTTTTCATCCAGACCAGAGTGCCTTAAAGGCTGATTCTGAGGTCAGAGTGCTATTTAAAGTGATTGTCATTCTATGAGTCTGCTGTGTGGACTGCTTCTCATGTTGGAATAATCTCTCCTTTTTAATTTTATCTATTATTATTACCAGACACTTTCTTCTTGGTAGGGTCTGCTCAGGCCCCAGTGCAACAGGGGATTGTGTTGTTCCCACTCAGGATCCTTGCCCCTGGTCTGTTTCGTGGGTGTGGCCGTGTATGAGTGACTCCGCCCGAAGAGGCCCTGTTCTGGAGCTCCACGTGTGGTGTCTCTGTAAAGCCAGTTCAGCCCCTGCCGTGGTTCCAGAGCTGTTTGCTGCTCCGTGAACACACGTGCTGTGTCCCCACAAGGACAGAAGCTCATCACTCGCTTCCAGGAAGGCACCCACTGGGGCAGCCGAGAGTCAGCCTGGTTGGTCTCCAGGATGCGGCTGCCCCGTGGCAGCAAGAGTCTGAGTGTTTGGCTCTTGCCTGTTCTGGCAGGTTTTTAATGTGACTGGGATTCTCAGCCTGGGGGTAACACAGTGTGGCACTGTTGGGAAGATAGTTTGGCCATTTCTAAAAGCTGAGCAGAGCCATAACCTGTGACCACTTCTAGGCACTTACCCAGGTGAGCTGAAAACCTGTGTCCATGCAGAAGCCTTCACATGAATATTTATAACAGACTCATGCATAATCTCTGAAAGATCCAGTACAACAGGTCTCAACAGGCAGGCGGACAAGCGACCTGGGCCGTGTGTGCGATGGGAAGGCGTGACACAGTAAGCCACACGGAGACATGGAGGAAATGCAGATGTGAACTGTACGTGAGAAACGCCAGTCCAGAGAGGCTCCGTGATGTGTGGTGACAACTGGGGACGTTCTGGAAGCAAAACCAGACAGAGAGGAGAAGGGCTGGCAGTTGCCAGGGATCTGAGGGGGAAGGGGGCTGGAGAGGGCAGGCCGGGGTGGTGAGGTGTGAGGATGCTGTGTGGGCGCTGTGAGTGGAGGGAGACGCAGGGGTCGCAGGGACAGATTGGCAAGCACCTGGGTCGCTGCCACCCGGGTGGAAGAGCTGGATTGAGATCTCTGCCCTGGCTTTGGCCTGGTCCAGCCCCGCCGTTTTGACCATGGGAATCACCGGATGGAAGACCTACATCTGTCTTCCTGCCATCCAGATAAAAAAAGCTTAAAAGGGTGAGGCTTATTGAATGCCTTGAAAAGAGCGTTTAGGGGGTCTAGGGGCCCCAGCGTGGAAGGCAGGCGGTGGGAGGAGAATCCAAGGGCATTAGAAGTAGTTGAGACAAGTTCGCTTGAGTGGTGGGGGAGGTGGACGCGGCCATGGGTGGTGGAGAAAGTGGCCTTACTGGCTGCAGGACGACAGCTTGGACAGCTTAGACCTGGTGCGCACCATCCTGGTGAACGGTCCATCTTCCCAGCCCCGGAAGAATCCCAGGTAATCTATGCTGGTCCCTGCCCTGCAAGAAGGGAGCAGAACACCCACCCCGCTGTGCCCCCCCCAGACAGGGGAGAGAACACCCACCCCGCTGTGCCCCCCAGGGGAGAGAACACCCACCCTACTGTGCCCCCCCAGGGGAGAGAGCACCCACCCCGCTGTGCCCTCCCCAGGGGAGAGAACACCCACCCCGCTGTGCCCCCCCAGGGGAGAGAACACCCACCCCACTGTGCCCCCCACAGACAGGGGAGAGAACACCCACCCCGCTGTGCCCCCCACAGACAGGGGAGAGAACACCCACCCCGCTGTGCCCCCCACAGACAGGGGAGAGAACACCCACCCGCTGTGCCCCCCCCAGGGGAGAGAGCACCCACCCCGCTGTGCCCCCCCCAGACCGGGGAGAGAACACCCACCCCGCTGTGCCCCCCCCAGACCGGGGAGAGAACACCCACCCCGCTGTGCCCCCCACAGACAGGGGAGAGAACACCCACCCCGCTGTGCCCCCCACAGACAGGGGAGAGAACACCCACCCCGCTGTGCCCCCCCCAGGGGAGAGAACACCCACCCCGCTGTGCCCCCCCCAGGGGAGAGAACACCCACCCCGCTGTGCCCCCCAGGGGAGAGAACACCCACCCCGCTGTGCCCCCCACAGACAGGGGAGAGAACACCCACCCCGCTGTGCCCCCCCCAGACCGGGGAGAGAACACCCACCCCGCTGTGTCCCCCCCAGACCGGGGAGAGAACACCCACCCCGCTGTGCCCCCCCCAGACCGGGGAGAGAACACCCACCCCGCTGTGCCCCCCCCAGACCGGGGAGAGAACACCCACCCCGCTGTGCCCCCCACAGACAGGGGAGAGAACACCCACCCCGCTGTGCACCCCCAGGGGAGAGAACACCCACCCCACTGTGCCCCCCCCAGGGGAGAGAACACCCACCCCGCTGTGCCCCCCCAGGGGAGAGAACACCCACCCCGCTGTGCCCCCCACAGACAGGGGAGAGAACACCCACCCCACTGTGCCCCCCACAGACAGGGGAGAGAACACCCACCCCGCTGTGCCCCCCACAGACAGGGGAGAGAGCACCCACCCCGCTGTGCCCCCCACAGACAGGGGAGAGAGCACCCACCCCGCTGTGCCCCCCAGGGGAGAGAGCACCCACCCCGCTGTGCCCCCCCCAGACAGGGGAGAGAACACCCACCCCGCTGTGCCCCCCACAGACAGGGGAGAGAACATCCACCCCACTGTACCCCCCCAGGGGAGAGAACGCCCACCCCGCTGTGCCCCCCAGAGGAGAGAACACCCACCCCGCTGTGCCCCCCAGGGGAGAGAACACCCACCCCTCTGTGCCCCCCACAGACAGGGGAGAGAGCACCCACCCCGCTGTGCCCCCCAGGGGAGAGAGCACCCACCCCGCTGTGCCCCCCCAGGGGAGAGAACACCCACCCCGCTGTGCCCCCCAGGGGAGAGAGCACCCACCCCGCTGTGCCGCAGCTCCTCCTGTGACTCCTCCACGGGGCACCCACGACTTCTGCACCTGCAGACTGCACCAACCAGGGTTGAGAGTATCTCAAACGCTGTCCCTGCTGGCGCGCCCGTGGCCAGGCTGGCTGGGCAGGTCAGTCTCTCTTACACAGCAGTCACACCGTGCTGGCTTGGAGGAAATCGGAGGGGACTTAAAGCACTCGGGGGTTCCTCGTAAACACCGTGCCCTTCTGTACCAGGACACGAGCATCCTTGGATACTGGAATCTGCAGGGGTCCTGGCCCCCGTGCTTGTACAGGACGGGTTCACGGGAGAAACCTGATGATCCCTGCACAGCCACATCGTGGTTACGAACGCCCTGAGGGGCGCTCAGCTCTGAGAAAAGCATCAGACAAATAAAGGGGATCTTGCAGGACTGCCACGGACGTCAGCGGCAGGGGGTGGGGCGGAGCCACAGCCGGGGGCTTAGCAGAGACTGCTCAGACCCCAGGGGTCCTGGAGAGAAGCCTGCAGGCGACCCCCAGGGGCTCGGTAAGCCTGGGACGTGGTGACCTGAGTGCCACACGACAGCGCTGCGCTCCTAACAGTGGAAACCACTGTGAATGTAGCACTCTTCTAAAAATAGTTGTCGCTCCCCCTCTTCGTGGAGGAGCAACACTGAACCCTGCGCTGTTCTTTCGTCTGCTCGGCCCTCCCCGGGTTTGCTGCTGGTTCTTCCCGGGTTGGCTACTATCCCTTCCACCTCCGTGGAAGGGCAGTTCCCCCTGGCCACATTCCCCACTTCCGCAGGGGAGCGGCACACCGCCGGCCGGCTCTTCTCGGGGGCTGCACAGGTGTTCCCCATAGATGTTCCCCTTAGATGTTCCTGGTGCATGCCGTCTCTCTCCTCCTTTATAGTCCTCCTCCGCCAATCCCAACTCGGCTGCCCACACGCCGAGCACGCTGCTCTCCTCCAATCAGGAGCAGGTCCCACAGTTTATTAGTTGAACTGGAGGCAGCTGTGCGGAAGCTGTTTACTTCTCTCCCAGCGCCATATTGTGGGAGAGCAGATGCATAGAATAAGTCTTAATTCCAGTAACTCAGTCCAGTCCGGGCTGCTCCCCACAATAGTCTACTCAACAGAGGTGTTCTCTGACAAAACACATGTTCCGTTTCGTTGCAGTTGGAGTCTGGAAACAGCAGAACAGCAGGCAGAGGGGCCCCACCCCAGGGCCTAGCAGAGACCATTCATGGTGGCCTCAGCTGGGAACTGAGCTCTGGCCTCTGGGTCACTGTTAACCACAGGCTCTTCCCGGAACCAAACACTGGGTGTGTGTGGACGGTGCTCTCTGGGATGGTGTGTGTGTGTGTGTGTCTGTGTGTGTGAGAGAGAGAGAGAGAGAGTGTGTGTGTGTGTGTGTGTGTGTGTGTGTCTCAGACCAGGCAAGTGTGAAGCAGTCACAAGAGAAGCTGGTGGAGTCCTGGCGCCCCTCTTGCTCCTCTGCAAGGTCCCGTGTCAGCCTCAGACAGGGCCCAGCTGCACCTGTTGGCGTGCGGAGCCTCTACCCGCCTCCTGGGTGTGCCTCCCTACCCGCCTCCTGGGTGTGCCTCGCTGCCTGCCTCCTGGGTGTGCCTCGCTGCCTGCCTCCTGGATGTGCCTCGCTGCCGCCGGAGTCAAAGGAGGTGAGGGTCTGATTCCCACATCGCCATTCCTCCCATTTCCCAGGCTTTTCCCTTGTTGGAATCGCAGGACAGCAGGAGCTGCTACTTCTTGTGTGCACACAGCCTGTGGGGCAGCTCGGGGCTCCGTGGCCCTGCGGCCTGTGCACGGAATCCACTGGACACTGCCTTTCCTTTGCTCCCGTCCTGTCCGCACAACCCCCAGCCAGCCTGCTCCTCTTGGGGCGGGGGAGTCACGGCAGGCAGACGAGCGCCTGCCACTCTGCAGCCATCCTCAGGAGGGCGGAGACTGGCTCGAGGGTGCGTGATTTCAGGGTGCTCCGAATGCTGTGGCGTCAGACGGGCAGCACAGGCCACACCCTCCCTGGCAGGGGCGGGGACTGGGGCCCAGGACTGCGTGGTGCTGTCACTCTTCTCTGTGGACGGGATGCCCGTCATGGCCCGCGGAGCTCGGGCAGGAGTTGGCAGTTACTGTGGAGGCGCTGTCGTGTGACGGGGCCCCACGGCGCTCATGGCTGTGAGGCCGTGGGGCGCCATCTCGGGAGGCAGAGCAGGAGTACCCGTGGCTTTACCCTGTGGGTGCCGTTGAGTGCTTCTGGGGATGACGTTGACGTCAGAGCCCTGAGCAGAAAAGGGGCTGGAGGGGGGAGGGTCCCGTCCCGCCCTCTGCAGGGCTCCCACTGGCCCCACGTGCTCTCTGCAGGGAGGGCAGGAGTGGGGTCTCAGGACCGGGGCAGGGGGAGGGCCCTGGAGGAGGATGAGGGCCGTGTGAGGAGGGGGAGTCTGTCCACCCAGGTCCTCCCTTGCTCCCTTTCCGACAGCAGGCTTTCCCCTCGCCGCATGCAGACTGCCTGGACCTGGCTCCTGTGCCCAGCCACGGGTCAGGTGGACAGGCACAGAGGCGCGGTCAGTGAGAGGGCAGGCGCCCCCTTGCTCTGCCCCTCGGAGCCTCCCCCCCCCCCACCCCCGCAGCACACATGGGACTGAACCCACTGCAGTCTTCAGAGGGTCTATTCTAACACAGAGAACGGTCTCACGGTCAGCCGAGAACACGGAGTTCCCATGCGCAACTCGGAGCTCGGGCTCCTTGGCGTTCTAGAACCCAGGGCCGGGTTTGTGGAGAGGGAGCGAGCCCTGCGTGTGGGCTCTTCTCGCTCCTTGTTCCTCAGGATCAGTGCTCCTCACCGCTCTGCGAGGGAATGCTTGGGTTGCTCCAGTTTTGGCCGTTAGCACAGCAGGGCTGTTTGGGGCGAGTGTTTCACGCACCAGTCCCCTAGGGCGTGTGCTCCCAGGGAGTGGCTGGGGAGGCACCTGCACTTCCAAGGCGGCCAGCTCTAGAACGGCTTCCTGCTCTGTACTCCCGCCAGGTGCGCACGAGGGTGTGACCCCGCCTCCTCACCATCCTCGTGGTCGTCGGAGTTAGCCGAGGGTGTGGCTGGGTCCACACTGCGGTTCCTGTTGTCCTCTTTCTGGTGGTGTTAGGAACTGGGCAGAGAGAACGAGTGGCCCAAGGCCTCTCGGCCAGCGGGAGCTGAAATGGGGCGGTGCTGATGCAGCCTGAGTTGGGAGCCAGTGGCCCTCTCGCCGTGCTGCACCCTGTGCACTAGGCTGGCCGGGGTGCAGCCGCCCAGGGCGGAAGCAGGGCGGAGCCACCTCTGCCCCTTTGCCTGTGCTCCTCCAGACGCTGCTCCCATGCCTCGTCTGAACCTCCTCCGTCCACCCTTCCAGTCCTCTCTGTCTCCTTTGTCCCCTATCTCCCTCTCTCCACACTTCCTTCCTGCGCCTTGAAGTCAGCACAGCTGTTGCTAGGATTGAGACAGTGAGACGAATATGCATAACAGAGCCTGATACTAATTGATTTTCCTTGTGTTCTGTGAAGGAATTACAAACCCACTCTTGCGGAGGCTGAGCCGTGCGTTTGCCCGTGTGATTGGAGACGGCTCCCAGGAGTGGCTGCCTCTGATATCCCTACTCTCACTTGTAATTACAACAGAGTCTAATCTTCTTAGCAAATGAAATTATGCAGCAAATTTATATTTAACACAAAAATGCTGAATGGGGAGTAGCCCGTCACTCATTACTGCCACGATGTTTTGGCAAGTTCTGTTCTTGGCTGCAAAAGAGAGACTGTTGCTGGTGAAAAACTGGGTGACCCACAGGTGTACACCTGGGGCAGTGCTGCTGAGCCCAGTGCTGGCTGATCCTGCTGACCTAGACCTGGGGCAGTGCTGCTGAGCCCAGTGCTGGGTGATCCTGCTGACCTAGACCTGGGGCAGTGCTGCTGAGCCCAGTGCTGGGTGATCCTGCTGACCTAGACCTGGGGCAGTGCTGCTGAGCCTAGTGCTGGGTGATCCACAGGTGTACACCTGGGGCAGTGCTGCTGAGCCCAGTGCTGGGTGATCCTGCTGACCTAGACCTGGGGCAGTGCTGCTGAGCCCAGTGCTGGGTGATCCTGCTGACCTAGACCTGGGGCAGTGCTGCTGAGCCCAGTGCTGAGTGATCCTGCTGACCTAGACCTGGGGCAGTGCTGCTGAGCCCAGTGCTGGATGATCCTGTAGTGTTAGACCTGGGGCAGTGCTGCTGAGCCCAGAGCTGGGTGATCCTGAGAACTGGACTAGAGAAGTGCTGCTAAGTCCAGTGCTCAGTGATCCTGCAGGCATAGACTGGACCTCACCTGTTGGGAGCTATAGCCATGGGGTCACACAGACTTCTCACTCTGCATTTAGGGCACACAGGGTGGTGGAAAATACTCCTTTGTCTTCCTCCTGCCATCCAGTTTCCTGACAGGGCTACCATTGACCTCAGCAGCCATTACCAGAGAGGGTGACCGGGGAAGCTGGTGCAGGACGGGCACAGCTCATGTCAGACGGCAGGAGGGCGGAGCCAGCCAATGCAGCACGCAACACAGCAAGGCTATCCTGAGCGCTGTGTTCCAGGCCCCATGGTGGACACCAGATGGGTGCTGTCCTCCACCCCTCCCCATGGTGGACACCAGATGGGTGCTGTCCTCCACACTTCCCCATGGTGGACACCAGTGTGGGTGCTGTCCCCACCCCTCCCCATGGTGGACACCAGATGGGTGCTGTCCTCCACCCCTCCCCATGGTGGACACCAGTGTGGGTGCTGTCCTCCACCCCTCCCCATGGTGGACCCCAGTGTGGGTGCTGTCCTCCACCCCTCCCCATGGTGGACACCAGATGGGTGCTGTCCCCCACCCCTCCCCATGGTGGACACCAGATGGGTGCTGTCCTCCACACTTCCCCATGGTGGACACCAGTGTGGGTGCTGTCCCCCACCCCTCCCCATGGTGGACACCAGATGGGTGCTGTCCTCCACCCCTCCCCATGGTGGACCCCAGTGTGGGTGCTGTCCTCCACCCCTCCCCATGGTGGACACCAGATGGGTGCTGTCCTCCACCCCTCCCCATGGTGGACACCAGATGGGTGCTGTCCTCCACCTCTCCCCATGGTGGACCCCAGTGTGGGTGCTGTCCTCCACCCCTCCCCATGGTGGACACCAGTGTGGGTGCTGTCCTCCACCCCTCCCCATGGTGGACCCCAGTGTGGGTGCTGTCCTCCACCCCTCCCCATGGTGGACACCAGTGTGGGTGCTGTCCTCCACCCCTCCCCATGGTGGACCCCAGTGTGGGTGCTGTCCTCCACCCCTCCCCATGGTGGACACCAGATGGGTGCTGTCCCCCACCCCTCCCCATGGTGGACACCAGATGGGTGCTGTCCTCCACCCCTCCCCATTGTGGACACCAGTGTGGGTGCTGTCCCCCACCCCTCCCCATGGTGGACACCAGATGGGTGCTGTTCCCCCACCCCTCCCCATGGTGGACACCAGTGTGGGTGCTGTCCTCCACCCCTCCCCATGGTGGACCCCAGTGTGGGTGCTGTCCTCCACCCCTCCCCATGGTGGACACCAATGTGGGTGCTGTCCCCCACCCCTCCCCATGGTGGACACCAGTGAGGGTGCTGTCCTCCACCCCTCCCCATGGTGGACCCCAGTGTGGGTGCTATTCCCCCACCCCTCCCCATGGTGGACACCAGTGTGGGTGCTGTCCCCTACCCCTCCCCATGGTGGACACCAGTGAGGGTGCTGTCCTCCACCCCTCCCCATGATGGACACCAGTGAGGGTGCTGTCCTCCACCCCTCCCCATGGTGGACCCCAGTGTGGGTGCTGTCCTCCACCCCCCCATGGTGGACCCCAGTGTGGGTGCTGTCCTCCACCCCTCCCCATGGTGGACCCCAGTGTGGGTGCTGTCCTCCACCCCTCCCCATGGCGGACACCAGTGTGGGTGCTGTCCTCCACCCCTCCCCATGGTGGACACCAGTGTGGGTGCTGTCCCCCACCCCTCCCCATGGTGGACACCAGATGGGTGCTGTCCTCCACCCCTCCCCATGGTGGACCCCAGTGTGGGTGCTGTCCTCCACCCCTCCCCATGGTGGACACCAGTGTGGGTGCTGTCCTCCACCCCTCCCCATGGTGGACACCAGTGTGGGTGCTGTCCCCCACCCCTCCCCATGGTGGATTCAGTGTGGGTGCTGCTCCTCCATGGCCTTCCCCGTGTGGATTCCCCGTGTGGATTAATCATCACTCCCCACACAGAACCCGCGGTGCCTGCAGTCCTCCTCCCCTCTCTGTGAGGGTCTGTGTTCCTGCACACCTGAGCCACTGCAGTCCTGTGTGAATCGTGGGTGCTGCAGACTGTGGGTGTGTAGCCATGTAACGCACAGTGATCCCATTTCCGTTAGATGTTCAGCTGCGGTAACATGCACTTGGTGTGATTCACACAGTAGCCATTTTGAGTGCAGAGGCCAGGGGCTCGGTGGTGCACAGTGTGGTTCAGCCGGCCTCCATCCAGCAAGCGCTCCCTCCCCTCCCCCACTCGCTGCAGCCCCGGTACAGGTGCTCCTTGGGCACGGGCACCTCGTGTTGGGGGGCTTGCGGCGTTTATACAAACAGGCGCGGGGCTCCTTCCTCTTCAGGGCTGAACCCTCTCCGTCGCGTGCGGGCACATTTTGTTTATCCGTTCACCCATCTCAGGACGGTCGCTGCTTCTACCGTTTGGTTGCTGGAATCGTGTGGCTGGGTGTGCAGCTTTCTCTGTGAGACTCTGACTTGTTCTCCCATACCCGGAAGTGCATCTGCTGGCTCGCGTGGCCGGTTTTCAAGTATTTGAGGAACTGCCACGCTGTTTCCGTAGCAGATACAGTGTTAGCACCAGATCCTGGCTGTACCTGTGATTTTCCGTTCTTTAAAAATGTATTTATTTATTTGAGAGTCAGAACAAGAGGGTGTCCCTTTGCCGACTCCCTCCCCAGATGCCCACAATGACTTGGTCCAGAGCCAGGAGCTCAGGGTGGGTTTCCTGTGTGAGTGTCCAGGATCTAACCACTGAGCCATCGCCCACTAACTCTCAAAAAGCTGGGCTCCAGATGGGGCTAGAACTTGCACACAGGAGCCCCGCCACGGGAGGCCTTGCCGCTGGCCAGATGCCTGCCCCTTTGTTTGGTTTCTGATAGCGGCGTTGTGATGGGGCCAAGGTAGTCACTCTATACGGTTTTGATTTTGATTTCCTTAATGATTAACGCGAATCGTTTTATTTGCTTGGTGGGCACTTGTGTGCCTTATTTTGAGAAATGTCTCTTCGGGTCCTTTGCCCACTCCCTAAGTGGATTCCTCGTTGTGGGTATTAATCCTCACTGGGAGTCCGAGACGCAGGTTCCCTCGCCCGTGCGTTGTGTTCGCACGGTCGGTGGCGTCCCTGCTGTCAGGGGCTTGAATTTACTTCTGCTGTTCCACCTGTGCTTGTGTGTCACACCCAGTCAATCATGGCTGCGTGCAGTCACGGGGCTTTTCCCCACGAGCTATTCCAGGAACTCTGTAGCTTTCAGCCTTGCCCTGGGTCGGAGCCGTTCGGGTTCCTGTGTCTGTGGCTTAGGGACCCAGCCTCGTTTTTTTCCACGTGGCCACCCGGCCGCCCCAGCACCACCGGACAAGAAGCCTGCCCCTTCCCTGCTGCTGGTCCAGGTGTCCTCGTGGGAAGTCCCCCGGCCAGCTAAGGGGCTACTTCTGGGCTCTCCTCTCTCCTCTTGGTCTGTGCGTCTGTTCCTGCCAGCACTACACGATTTTGATTACTGTGGTTTTTTTTATTTAAAAAAATCTTTTTTAAAAAACAAAGTGTTTTCTTTATTTAATTGAAAGACAACACACACGTATGCACACACACACACACACGTGCGCATACACACTCACAGAGCTTCCACCTGCTGACTCATTCCCTAAATGCCCACAACGGCTGGGCTGGGCCAAGCCAAAGCCAGGAGCTCGGCATGCAGTCTGGGTCTCCCACGCGGGTGACAGGGACCCAGGAACCTGGGCATCGCCACTGCTTCCTGGGGTGCGCATTAGCAGAAGCTGAAGCCAGAAGCGGAGCCTCGGTGGCGTCTGGACTGCTGTGCCGACACCGCCCGGTGACTGCAGTTGGCAGTGAGCCCGAGAGCTCCAGCCGTGTGCCGCGGAGGCCCCGAGTGCCACTCGCATTTCTGAACGCGTTTCTCTTTCTGCAGAAATAGTCCCTGGGGCTGTGGCAGCTTTGCACCGGGTCAGCAGCTGTCTCCGACTTCTTACTGTGGTCATTCTGCCAATCACGACACAGGCTGCCCCGCACTGCCGTGGGCGTCCGGTTCCTCCAGTGCCGCTCCCGGGTCTCGGCGTGCACCTGTGTGGCCTCCGTGGCGAGCCTCTTCCTGAGTGTTGCTCCTCGATGCCGGCGTCCGTGGCCTGGTTCCTGTCATTTCCTTCCGCTGGCCTCATTTGCAGGAGCGTTTTCACGTCCTGTGCTTTGGCTTCGTTGCACTGATCTCTTGGTTTTCAGGTGTTTGTGGAATCTCCAAAGTCGTCTTTTTTTTTTTTTTTTTTTTTTTTTTGACAGGCAGAGTGGACAGTGAGAGAGAGAGAGACAGAGAGAAAGGTCTTCCTTTTGCTGTTTGTTCACCCTCCAATGGCCGCCACGGCCGGCGCGCTGCGGCCGGCGCACCGTGCTGATCCGAAGGCAGGAGCCAAAGTCTTCTACAGATATGGTCTCGTTGTCTGGGTGCTCTTCTTTTTGACTGTTGGGGCTGGGACTTCAGCCTGGGGAAGTGACCACGGGCTCCCTGCCCCGCCCCCTGCCCACCACCTGCACCTGCCCCACCCTGCCCCTGCTCTGGCCCTGCCCTGCCCCGCCCCTGCCACGCCCACTCCTGCGGGGTGGTAGCTGAGAGCAGGCTCCTTGGACCACCCAGGGTGGGCAGCGTGCGCACAGGGCTTGAGGCTGGAGGTCGTTTCGCTCAGCGCCCTGCAGCCTTGGTCTCTCTCCTGCCAGCTCTCACCGTGCTGCTCTGACGCGAGCACTGCTCCTGTGCCGGCATTTGACCACACTGTGCCTGGTGTGCTGGGTGGGCCTGGACAACCAGAGTCATGCCCTTCCTGTGCGGCAGCCCGTGTGCATGTGTGTGAGTGCGTGTGCACGCATGTGTGTGTGTGTGAGTGTGAGGCATCCTCCTATCCATGTCCTGCTCTCTCTGAAACTCTTTTTTTTTAAAAAAATTTATTTATTTATTTGAGAGGCAGAGCTACAGACAGAGAGCGGGAGAGACAGAGAGATAAATCTTCCATCCACTGGTTCACTCCCCACATGGCCACAACGGCCAGAGCTGAGCTGATCCGAAGCCAGGAGCCAGGAGCTTCTTCCAGGTCTCCCACTTGGTGCAGGGGCCTAAGCGCCTAGGCCATCTTCCCCTGCTTTCCCGAGGGCACAAGCAGGGAACTGGACTGGAAGTGGAGCAGCTGGGACTCGAACTGGTGCCCCTGTGGGATGCCAGCACCGCAGGTGGAGTCTTATCTACTACGCCACAGCGCCGGCCCCTCTGGAACTCCTAGTAATTGAATTAGATGCTGAACTTCCTCTTTGTTTTCCCCTCACCTGTTCTTGTCTTTTTCCTCTTATTTGCTAGATTTCCCTAACTTTGCCCTCTGATTCCTTTATTCACTTTTAAACGTCCATGTCTGTGTCTTCATTTTCAGAGAACTTTTCCCTGTGGACGGTCCCCTCGCTCTGGACTTCCTGTCTTCAGGATGCGATGCTTTCTGTTATCTCATTGACTTTTTCCTGTAATCTTATGCCCTTAATTTATTTTTTCTTTTCATTATACCAAATGAGGCCTTCGAATACTGTTTTCATTATATTATTTATTTCTTAACTGACAGGTAAACATTGTGCATGCTGGCGGTATACAGTACAGCACTGTGAAATATGCATGCATGGTGCATTGGCTAAATCACAAAGTCTAAATATGCATCGCCCCACGCAGTTAACCTTCTCTGTGGCAGGGCTGTGATGGATGCGCTGTCTCCTCATCTGCAGGGCTGTGGCTGTGGCTATGATGGACACTCCATCTCCTCATCTGCAGGGCTGTGTTTATGGCTGTGTTTGTGGCTGTGGCTGTGATGGACGCTCCATCTCCTCATCTGCAGGGCTGTGGCTGTGGCTGTGGCTGTGCTGGACGCACCGTCTCCTGATCTGGAGGAGCGTGTGGTCATCAGCAGGCCATTCGCTGGAAGCACAGACCCGGGAGAAGCCTGGCTTTATCAGAGAGCCTGAGGAGTCGACGTTGTGACTGCTGACCCGCGTGGTTCTCACCCATGACTCACTGCGTGCTGCGGGAAGCATGTCCTGTGCTGGTGTTGTGTGTCCTGCACTCGCGTTGTGTGCTCTGTGCTGGTGTTGTGTGCCCTGCACTGGTGTTGCTGTATCCTGAGCTGGTGTTGCTTTGCCCTGCACTGGTGTTGCTGTGCTGCTGTGCCCTGTGCTGGTGTTGCTGTGCCCTGCACTGGTGTTGCTGTGTCCTGTGCTGAGTTGCAGTGCCCTGAGCTGGTGTTGTGTGCCCTGTGCTGTGTTGCTGTGCCCTGAGCTGGTGTTGTGTGCCCTGCACTGGTGTTGCTTTGCCCTGAGCTGGTGTTGTATGTCCTGAGCTGGTGTTGCTTTGCCCTGAGCTGGTGTTGTATATCCTGAGCTGGTGTTGCTGTGTCCTGCACTGGTGTTGCTGTGTCCTGAGCTGTGTTGCTTTGCCCTGAGCTGGTGTTGGTGTGCCCTGTGCTGTGTTGCTGTGCCCTGCACTGGTGTTGCTGTGTCCTGTACTGGTGTTGTGTGTCCTGAGCTGGTGTTGCTGTGCCCTGTGCTGGTGTTGTGTGTCCTGAGCTGGTGTTGCTTTGCCCTGAGCTGGTGTTGCTTTGCCCTGAGCTGTGTTGCTATGCCCTGTGCTGGTGTTGTGTGCCTTGCACTGGTGTTGCTGTGCCCTGTGCTGGTGTTGCTGTGCCCTGCACTGGTGTTGCTGTGTCCTGTACTGGTGTTGTGTGCCCTGCACTGGTGTTGCTGTGTCCTGTGCTATGTTGCTTTGCCCTGAGCTGGTGTTGTGTGTCCTGAGCTGGTGTTGCTGTGTCCTGCACTGGTGTTGTGTGTTCTGAGCTGGTGTTGCTGTGCCCTGAGCTGGTGTTGCTGTGCTCTGTGCTGTGTTGCTGTGCCCTGTGCTGGTGTTGTGTGCCCTGTGCTGGTGTTGCTATGTCCTGTGCTGGTGTTGCTGTGCCCTGTGCTGCGTTGCTGTGCCCTGCACTGGTGTTGCTGTGTCCTGAGTTGGTGTTGCTTTGCCCTGAGCTGGTGTTGTGTGTCCTGAGCTGGTGTTGCTGTGTCCTGAGCTGGCGTTGCTGTGCCCTGCGCTGGTGTTGCTGTGCCCTGTGCTGTGTTGCTGTGTCCTGAGCTGGTGTTGCTTTGCCCTGAGCTGGTGTTGTGTGTCCTGTGCTGTGTTGCTGTGCCCTATGCCGGTGTTGTGTGTCCTGTGCTGTGCTGCTGTGTCCTGTGCTGTGCTGCTGTGTCCGAGACTCAGGACGTGCAGTCAGGCCCGAGCTGTGGCATGTGCTCATGAGCGTTGCTCCCTGAGAAACTTGTGGGTTTTTCTCACATCCACCCTGTGGCATGCTGACCTCTTACAGTGGCTGTGCTCATTTGACCTAATCACTACGACAGCCTTGCTTGCTCTTTCTCCGTGGGAGGACAGGGAACCGCTGTGCCCTAATCCTGCACGTCTCTGTTCCGGAGTGACAGGCCCTTGTTCTCTGTAGCTTCCAGAGACGATGAACAATGTGTGTGGGCTGAGTTGGTTGCCTGGTAACTGCTGCTTAAAACTTCCCTCAACCTCCTTGCATCTCTGATCCCATGAATTTGCACTGAACACAGCTCCTATATCCAGTACCACATCTCAAGTTAATATTTTTAAAGATTTATTTTATTTGAAAGCCGGAGTTAGAGAGAGAGAAATTGAGATTGATCTTACACCTGCTGGTTCACTCTCAGATGGCTGTAATAGCTGGGGCTGAGCCAGGCCAAAGTCAGGAGTCAGGAGCTTCTTCTGGGTCTCCCAGGTGGATGCAGGGGCCCAAGCATTTGGACCGTCTTAGACTGTTTTCCCAGGCCATGCACTGGGAGCTGGATCAGAAGTGGCACAGCTGGGACCAGGCTGTGGCTTAACCTGCTGCACCGCAATGCTGACTTGTCATCTCAGATTATGTGCCTCTGAGATTCGGTCACCCTGAGCCGCCTTGGCGAGGATCCTCGCTCATCCCTGAACAAAGAGAGGCTCTTGGTGACTGCCAGTGCCATCCCCACTGCTGCGTTTCTGCAGCTGGGTGGGGGGAAGCTTGTGAAGAACCCTGGAACCCCCAGCTTGGCTCTGACTCACTAAATGCTGCAGACGTGCAACCCGAGTGGCAGAATTTCACCGTGAGCGTTCAGCGTTCGCTCTCGGCTTCCATCCCTGACCAAGTGTCTGTGCTGCTGGTAGAGGAAACGTGGCACCCTGGGGTCGGCCAGCGCATAGCCCCGCGTGGCACGGCTGGTCTACCCATCTGCATGGCGCGACTGAATTTGAGGCAGGTGTGAGTCTCGCTCAGTTCTGACTTGAAATTAGCTCAGTTGCCAGGTTGAACCTCTGGGCTGAATGCGCCTTCCCCCATCCTCTCGGAGCGGCGTCACACTGTCTGCCATCAGGTGGTCCTGGGAGGATCTGGGTTGTCCAGGTGCAGAACTCAGTGTGCATATGTGTGTGTGATTAGCACAGAGGAGGCCAGGCTGGTGTGTGCATCTGGGGGCCGGGGTCTCCATCCCGTCTCTGCTGCAGAACCCCTGCCACTGCTGGCTGTAACCTCAGCGCCTGGCAGGTCCTTGGTGCCCCGTGAGCAGCCACCACGGGGACCCTGGCACATTCTTGGCACTTGGTTAACAGCCACCATGGGAACCTTGGCATGTTCTCGGCACCTGGTGAGCAGCCACCACAGGGACCCTGGCATGTTCTTGGCACCCAGTGAGCAGCCACCACGGGGACCCTGGCACGTCCTTGGTGCCTGGTGAGCAGCCACCACCCAGATGACCAGGCAGAGCTCTGAGGGGCATCTAGAAGCAGTGATGCAGTTCTACACTCAGGGCGGAGAGGGAGACAAGGAGGTTGGGAGCCAGGGCTGCTGAGTGCCACTCGGGGGGCAGGTTTTGATCAGGGTGAGGGGTGCAGAACCCAGCCACACCCACAGGAGGGGAGCAGAGCTCGGCCGACTGCCTGAGAGGCCCTGAGCCAGCCCTGGAGCTGCTGTCGGCATCAGTGTGGGTGCACGTGTCTGTGGGCGCGTGTCCAGTGTGTACTTAGCAACGTGTGAGATACCTGACCTGGATTCTCCCACCTTACCTGTCAGTCATCTGTCTACCTGTCAGTCATCTCGTTACCTACCATTTCTATCCTCTCCTGTGAATCTTCCTGCCTACCACCCATCGTCTGTCTAGCATCTTCTATCACCACTTAGCATTTGCAAACTCAGTTTTCTGTATGAAACAGGAATGGACTTTAACCACATCACAAGGTCCGTACGACTACTTTATGGAAAAGAGATGAAGAAAATTTAAAAATGTTTTCATCTGATATCTCCAGACCACAGCAGGTTTCTAGAACCCAGTTAACCTTGGGCCTGGCCCGCTGATAGAGTGAGTACAGCCACCACTTCGAGGGAGAGCGAACTCTTCAAGGGCAGTGGGCTAAGAAGGGGGGCCTTCCTTCTTGTCTCCCCCCAGTTTTGCTGAAAACTTAAAAAATCTTCTTAGAACCCCTATTTGTGGCTCTTATTTCCATCGTGACTACCGGTGCTGAAGGCCAATGCTGCTGCTGTTTGAGATTTACTGTCCTGGGCACGGAGGCCACGCGGCTCCTTCTGCCCTGAGTTCCATCAGTTGGGGAGGAGTGCTCTGTGCACAATGTTGGGGCTACGGGGAATGCTCTGTGCACAGTGTTGGGGGTATGGGGAGTGCTCTGTGCACAGTGTTGGGGATACGGGGAGGAGTGCTCTGTGCACAGTGTTGGGGGTACCCGGAGGAGTGCTCTGTGCACAGTGTTGGGGGTACGGGGAGGAGTGCTCTGTGCACAGTGTTGGGGGTACGGGGAGGAGTGCTCTGTGCACAGTGTTGGGGGTATGGGGAGTGCTCTGTGCACAGTGTTGGGGGTACGGGGAGGAGTGCTCTGTGCACAATGTTGGGGGTATGGGGAGGAGTGCTCTGTGTACAATGTTGGGGGTACGGGGAGTGCTCTGTGCACAGTGTTGGGGGTATGGGAGTGCTCTGTGCACAATGTTGGGGGTATGGGAGTGCTCTGTGCACAATGTTGGGGAGTACGGGGAGGAGTGCTCTGTGCACAGTGTTGGGGGTACGGGGAGGAGTGCTCTGTGGACAGTGTTGGGGAGTACGGGGAGGAGTGCTCTGTGCACAGTGTTGGGGGTACGGGGAGGAGTGCTCTGTGCACAGTGTTGGGGGTACGGGGAGGAGTGCTCTGTGCACAGTGTTGGGGGTACGGGGAGGAGTGCTCTGTGGACAGTGTTGGGGGTATGGGGAGGAGTGCTCTGTGCACAGTGTTGGGGGTACGGGGAGTGCTCTGTGCACAGTGTTGGGGGGTACAGGGAGGAGCGCTCTGTGCACAATGTTGGGGGTACAGGGAGTGCTCTGTGCACAGTGTTGGGGAGTACGGGGAGGAGTGCTCTGTGCACAGTGTTGGGGGTATGGGAAGTGCTCTGTGTACAATGTTGGGGGTACAGGGAGTGCTCTGTGCACAGTGTTGGGGGTATGGGAAGTGCTCTGTGTACAATGTTGGGGGTACAGGGAGTGCTCTGTGCACAGTGTTGGGGGTTTGGGGAGTGCCTTGTGCACAATGTTGGGGGTACAGGGAGTGCACTGTGCACAATGTTGGGGGGTACAGAGAGTGCCCTGTGCACCATGTTGGGGGTATGGGGAGGAGTGCTCTGTGCACAGTGTTGGGGGTACAGGGAATGCCCTGTGCACAGTGTTTGGGGTACAGAGAGTGTCCTGTGCACCATGTTGGGGGTACAGGGAGTGCCCTGTGCACAATGTTGGGGGTACAGGGAGTGCCTTGTGTACAGTGCTGGGGGTAGGGGGAGTGTGCTATGTACAATGTTCAGGGTACAGGGAGCGCCCTGTGTACAAGGTTGCCCACCTTAATCTCATGATGCTCTTCAAGTCAGAATCAAATCCTTTATTGGTGAGCAGGGAGAAAGTGAATTCTGAGTTCTCTTGGAAGTAGCTGTTCGAGAGCAAACACATGCCCGTCCGAGGTCCGTGCAACGTCTCAAGCTTCCTGTAGCGCTATGAGCGTAGCCGCAGGAACATGCTGGGGACAGGGCCAATTGCAGCCCAGCTGGCAGCTGGCTTGTCTCGGGGCCAATTGCAGCCCAGCTGGCAGCCAGGCAGTCTTGGTGTCGGCGTCACGGGAGCCCCCAGGAGGCTCAGCTGCGTTCTTGGGCCGGGCCCGCTGGGGGTGGTTCCACAGCAATGCTGACCCCGTCTGGGGAGAGGTCTGTGCAGACACAGCGAAGCTAGGCTCTCCAGGGGAGATCGTCCTGGACCCTCCGGGCGCCAGGCAGTGGCAGCAGGAGGAGACAGGGGCGGAGAAGGCGGAGGCAGACATGGGCGGAGCTTTCATGGCTGCAAGCCAAGGGACGCCCGGGGTGTTCCCAGCTGGAGGAGGCTGAGCAGGCTCCTGTGGTGGGGACAAGGCCCTGGGCTCCAGAATGGCTGAAGTGCACATCTCCGCTGCTCCACACCCCAGGGAGGCGACTGTCACAGCAGCCCAGGGGCCAAGGCCATGGGGGGGAGCCCACGTCTCTCCTGAGGCCAGGCAGCTGGCCTCGTGGGGGCCCTGGGTGGAAGCCAGCGTCCAGGGCATCAGAAGCGACCAGGGTCGACCCTGGGGAGTCAGTCCGAGCCTCTCTCCTGCTCTGAGGCCTGTGCTGCATGGGGTCTCGGCGCCTTTCTGCTCAGCAGCCCAAGGCCAAGGCCACGGCCACCTCTCCTGACGCTGCTGAACTGCACATCTTTCTGAAAGAAGTAGGAAAGGATTTGAGTGTTTTCTCGTGCAGAAGTGGCAGGTGGCAGAGGAGGCAGGTGTGCACTGACGTGAATCCAGGACTCCCATGTTTGCAGCATCCATGTGTTAGTTACAATTTCTGAAGGTTGGCAGTCTCAAAAAGTTTATGCTCCTTGCAAAAGCCATTTTGCTTTTAGAGTTTTATCCTAAGGTTCAGATCCCACAATGCCTTATCGATAAGGACACTCAGCCACTTGTCCTTAAAGTCCAAAGAAAAAGAGGATGTGTTTCTTCTTTCATGCAGCCTTCAAACTGTGTTAGAATAGTCAATAGAGTGGGAGTGCTGGTTGTCTGGGCACGGGTGGGACGTTGTGTCCCTGTCCGTGGTCCTGATTAAGACAGGCACTCACCAGGGGTCCCCACTCACAGACTTGAACCCTGCAGCTGCTGAGGCGCCCCTGGCGGTGGCTGAACAAGTGAGTGGGACTCCACCTCGCTGGGGTTTCCGTGCATTTGCCCCGGGTACGTCAGTAGTCAGAGGATGTCAGTCGCTTCCTCAGCGGAACGTGAGGAAAGCAGTGACCGCCTCCTTGGTTTGCTGGGAGGGTGGAGGACTGAGGAGTCACCCCGACCCCTCAGTCCAGAGTCCTCGAGTTTCTTTCCGGAACATTCAGCCTGAACTTCTGTCAGCACAGTCACTGCTTTCACACCCATGTGTTGTCTGTCTGGATAGTATTGAATTACGTTCTTGTGAACAGAAACTGCAGAGGCAGGCTTGGGAGCACACGTGGTGGAATCTTTGTTGAATATACAGCTCAAGAGCTGGAAACCGAAGTACAAAATTAGGTCCTTAAAACAAAATCACTATTTTCTTTTCTTTTAAAGATCTATTTATTCATTTGAAAGAGTTACACAGAGAGAAAAGGAGAGGCAGAGAGAGAGAGGGGGGTCTTCCACCCACTGGTTCACTCCCCAGATGGCTGCAATGGCCAGAGCTGCATTGATCCTAAGCCAGGAGCCAGGAGCTTCTTCTGGTCTCCCACACAGGTGCAGGGGCCCAAGGACTTGGGCCATCCTCTACTGCTTTCCCAGGCCAGAGCAGAGAGCTGGATTGGAAGTGGAGCAGCTAGGACTTGAACCAGTGCCCATATGGGATGCTGGCACTGCAGGTGGCAACTCTGCCTGCTATGCCACAGCACCGGCCCCTTAGAATCACTCTTTTCAGGAAGACGTCCTGTCCTGGGGAGCTCAGTGCCCAGTGTTGACACCTGCAGCCCAGGGTGGGTAGGTGACCTGGGGCTGGTCAGAGGCATTCAGGGAGAGCCTCTGAGCTGGGGAACCTGTCAGTGGGTTTGGTGGAGGTTTATTTTTTATTTTTTAAGCATTATTTATTTATTTGAAAGGCAGAGTTAGAAAGAGAGAGGGAGAGAGAGAGAGACATCTTCCATCTGCTGGTTCACTCCCCAAATGGCCACAATGGCAGGAGCTGTGCTGATCTGAAGCCAGGAGCCAGGAGCCTCTTCCAGGTCTCCCACACGGGTACAGGGGCCCAAGGACTTGGGTCATATTCTGTTGCCTTCCCAGGCCATAGCAGAGAGGTGGATCAGAAGTGGAGCAGCCAGGACTCAAACTGGCAACCATATAAGATGCTGGCATTGCAGGTGGCAGCTTTACTTGCTACACCACAGTGCCGGCCCCAGGTGGTTTACTAAGAGAGCTTCGAGTGGCTCATTTTGAGACCGTGTAGTTAGCTGGAATTCTTGCCCACATACAAGGCCAAGTGTGGACTGCATTTGGGCCTGCAGTGTAAAACTGGGGTGTTTCTGATGGCAGTCCCTAAGTGGGTGCTTGCCACAGTGGAGATGGCTGAGTGCTTCCCACGCAGGCTCACGGGTGTGGGCGTCGTCACCGTCACACTTGAACACACTGAGGTAGAGACGGGCACACCGCTTGTCCAGGGCGCACACCAGCAGGCCCAGCTCTGCAGAGTTCACCACTGGACGCCTCAACCCCTCTCGTAATCACTGCGCCGTGCTGCCTCATGGAGCAGTGCATGTGGGGGTGGACACGGGCACGGCCGCATGGCCACAGGAAGTGAGGCTCCTTGGGTTGAGCGCTTGTTAACTCCTCCTCCGGTCAAGGGGACAGTTAGCCCTTTTGTCCTCAGGAAGCTGGGTCAGGACCCCCCTCCCTGTGAGGGCCCTCGCTGCCAGGACTGAGCCCAGGGAGGCGTGGCCAGGTCCCTGTCCACCCATCACTGACCAGGTGTGTGCTCATGGGAAGTGTGGGCACAGAGAGGGCGGCTGCTTCTGAGACGTGTGGCCTCCATGAGTGGGACTGAGATGTGTGGTCCACCTGGAGGGACAGGACCAGGCTTGGGGACAGACTGGAGAGCAAGACAAACAGCGTCCCAGGGAATGGTGTGGACTGGAAGCTCTTGGGGGTGGGGGGGTGGGGGGTCAGGTCAGGACCGAGCTCAGGATGGCGGCTTGAAGGACTCCGGCTTGGCGCCGGGCCTGGGGAGGGGTCGCCGGTCAAGGTGTGGGAGAAGGAGCAGACTCGGGGTGGGACCGTGTGTCGGGAGCTGGTCAGCCTGCACAGGGACCTCACCCAGGGCTGGAGAGGACAGGAGTTGGGAGAACTGGGACGCCAGGCCGAGAGCAGGGGCGTCCTACTGCGGGCGACGGGGAGCAGAGGGCTGAGCTGCTGGGTCGAGGGATGCCCTGGCCCCGGGACCCTGAGAGCGGTGGAGACTCTGAGCCACTGGGGCGGCAGAGGACGCGCCTGCTCCCGCTGTGTCCTCCCCTGATCCACCTCCAGTGCCGACATCTCTGCAGCCAGGCCAGCCCTGGGCAGGATGCAGGCCCTCGTGGGCAGCCCTGCCCCTCCAGGGTGTGGGTGCCATGGGCTCCCGGGACTCCCAGGGCGTGGCCGTGCTGGGGACACAGCCGTCACTGCTGCCCTCCTGTCGCCTGCCCTTCTCCCCATGAGCTCTGCAGCCTAGAACGCGTGAAGGCGGAGCATTCGGGCCAGCAAGGCTGTGGGAGTGCTGGGCAGGTGACACTGGGGTCCCTGCTGGTGTCCTCGGGGCAGCCCCGCCCAGCGAGGGGCGAGAAGGAGGCCACAGGGGAGCTCCGTCCCAGGGCCGGCGCCGAGTGCGGGGGCCCCATGCTGAGGACCCTACTGGGGTGCTGCGGCCTTGGGCCTTGGTGGCTGCCGTGTCGGTCTTAGCACAGGGTCCGGTGCCCAGATAAACCCTTAGAAACGCTTGTTTAGTGACTGACAGGTGAGATTTTGCGCAGCGGGTCCCTGTCACAGAGCTGGGCTGCGCCGCCGGCACCACCCGTGGAAGCGTGGTCTCCTACGACTGCCCCGGGCTGGGGGGACACAGTCCACCTGAGCTCGCTGGCTCCTGAAGTTTCTTCCAGAAACGAGAGCTGGGTTCTTCGTGCTTCCCGATTCGTGGTGCGATCTGTCGGCAGCAGAACAGACGGGGTGGCATATTTGTTGTCACTTCAAGGAGACACAGTTCCGTAACATGTAAGTGAGCAACTGCTAGGTTTTGGGGAAGGCCCTCAGCTCTGAGGGAGGACGCTGGGTGTTGGAGGCCAGAGGAGGGGTTCTGTGTCGGCCGTCCCCTCTGAGGGGCCACTCAGTCAAGTCTCAGAGCACTCGCTCCTGACGTGGGATTTGGGGGGCGCATGGTGGGTGACAGGAGTGACGCATGCCCCAGGAGGCAGCAGAGGCTGGGGACAGAGGGGAGTGGGCAGGTGCACCCGGCCCAGGTTGTCTCATGCCCAACACGTGCACGCCCAGGTCGGGAGGCCGTGGGGCTGAGCAGCAGATGGTGAGATGCAGGATTGCGTCGCTTTACCCGCAGTACTGGAGAGCGGCTCCCATGGGAAAGAAGGGCTCCCTTCAGCTCACGGTTTGGAGGTCACAGCTCAGGACTGGGGGGCCCAGAGCCTGGAGGTTGGTGCAGGCCGGGCATGGCGGGTGTGGCAGCAGGAAGGAGAGAGCCTGGGCCGGACTGGAAGTGAAATGAGCAAACCTCTCAGGAGACCACCTCCGCGGGCACAGCTCCCCGCCCTGTCCCCCTCTCAGAGGTCAGCAGTAAGCCCTAGAAGACACCAGGGGTTAAACAGCGCTGAGCGCTGGGCAGACAAGCGCTGCTGCCCCCCTGCAGGTACTGGCGGCGGGGAGAGCTGTGCCCTGCCTGAAGCCTGTGGAGGGCCGCTTGCCAGAAGCACGCGCGGTTTTCTGATGGGCTGATTGTGCCCCGCCAGGCTCCCGGCAGCTCCGCAGTCGCTGAGCGGCAGTGAGGAGTGCGTGCCTGCGTCAGCCCGCGGAGCTCCGTGGGGTTCTCAGCGGTGGCTGGGTTGGTTCTCCTGCTCAGCATGGGGAGGGAGCACCAGCTGTGGGTCTGCTGCTGGGACGGGGGCAGAGCGGGAGTGGGCGCCGCCCCCTGCTCTGTGGGTGCCTGGCTGCTGCCTCTCGACGGGAACCGAAGTCACCCGCACACCTGTGTTCATCACGTCCTCGTGGTGCTGCAGGCAGCCCCTGCGCAGGAAGATGCCAACTGCAAGCACTGAACCTTCCCGAGAAACCCGGACCCTCCCCCACGTGCATCCCAGCTTCACACTCAAGACGCGGCACGCTGTCCCTCCAGACCAGCACCTCGCTGGGACCAGCAAACTGAGTACCACATCACAGCCCTGAGTGCTCACATCACAGCCCTGAGACATTACCTCACAGTCCTGAGTCCTCACATCACAGCCCTGAGTGCTCCCATCACAGCCCTGAGTGCTCACCTCACAGCCCTGAGTCATTACATCACAGCCCTGAGTGCTCACATCACAGCCCTGAGTCCTCACATCACAGCCCTGAGTGCTCACCTCACAGCTCTGAGTGCTCACATCACAGCCCTGAGTGCTCCCATCACAGCCCTGAGTCCTCACATCACAGCCCTGAGTGCTCACATCACAGCCCTGAGTCCTCACATCACAGCCTTGAGTGCTCACATCACAGCCCTGAGTCCTCACATCAGAGCCCTGAGTGCTCACATCACAGCCCTGAGTGCTCACATCACAGCCCTGAGTGCTCACAGCACAGCACCGAGTCCTCACATGACAGCCCTGAGTGCTCACATCACAGCCCTGAGTGCTCACAGCACAGCACCGAGTCCTCACATCACAGCCCTGAGTCATTACATCACAGCCCTGAGTGCTCACATCACAGCCCTGAGTGCTCACAGCACAGCCCTGAGTCATTACATCCACAGCCCTGGGTTCTCACAGCACAGTACCGAGTCCTCACATCACAGCCCTGGGTTCTCACAGCACAGCCCTGGGTTCTCACAGCACAGAGACAGTGGGGTCCATGCAAATCACTGGGCATTGGAGCGCCAGCATCTGGGCTTCCTGCAGTGTTAGGCTGAAACGGCTTCGCGTGCATCTCGTGCAGCTGCTGTGACAGGAACTGGGATACTCGCTTGAGCGACGTTGTTTCTGACGTAGGAGAGGAGTAACATCAGGGCAGCCGTGAGCTCCCCGAGCCTCGCCGAGCTCCTGTCTGCGGCACGGCCTGCAGCTGCCCAGCCCAGGTGTCTTGCAGAGTTATTGCAGTTCATCTCAGTGGGAACCCTCATCAGACGCGGTAAAGCGTCCTCAGAGGGGCAGGATCTGTGGTGCTGCAGTCGCGCTGGATCTAACGGGTGTCACTGCTGGTGTAGCGTTTGCCCTCTCGCTTGCTTCAGCGAGCGATTCCAGTTTCCACTTCTTGGGTGCGCATCCGTCTCCATCTCTGTTCTCGTGGTCCTCCTGGCCGTGACTGGCAGACGCTGGGTGGCCCGACTCCGCTTGTCAGCTGTGTGTTTGGTGGCTCCTGGGCTCTGAGTCCAAGTCCCCTGAACAGCGAGGGGAACACGCATCCTCATGGGCGCAGAGGCAGGCCACAGACTGGGGAGGGGGCCGTGGACGGGCACTGCTGGGTGGAGGCAGGCAGAGCCATGTGGGGCCAGTGCGGGGACAGACACGCCGTTCTCATATCCACAGTTGGAGAACCCCGGCTAGTTCCTTCTGACCCTTGGAGCACGCCTGGCTTCACAGCGGACCAGAAGTATCAGCTTCCTCCTGGAAGGGAGACATTAAGAACCAGCTCCCGGGGGGGGGGGGGGGGGGGCGGTTTACATGACTCCCAAGCCTCTGCGCAGTTTCAAAGAATCCAGTTTGCATTTCAAACCCTGAGCTTTGAAGATCAAAAGCTAATATTCTGAAGGATGTGGTGCGTCCAAGTTTTTGCATCAGCACAGTGGCTGGAAGGAGCAGAGTGGGTGCCGAGCACGGTCACCAACTGGTAGGCAGGGACTGGGGTGCGGACGCTCTGAGCTGCACGCACCTGCAAAGCCGCTGTGCAGGGTACACCCCAGCCGCACCGATGCATGTGTGCCTGTCACAGGGTGGCTGCAGGAGCCCCGTCCGTCTCAGGCCTGCTCCCTCCCTTTGCCACTGCCCACAGCGGATGCACACGGAAGCCTTTCGCCAGATGCTGCACCTTGGTGTTGGACACCCCAGCTCACCACACCACAGCCTAGACCTCTCTGCTGTGTGAGGTTGCCTGGTCTCTGTCAGCAGTACTAAGCACCAGTACCTCTCTCTGCTGTGTCATGGGCACAGAGCATGAGCACTGTGCACCAGTACCTCTCTGCTGTGTGAGGCTACCTGGTCTCTGTGTGAGCAGCAGTAAGCAGGAATACTGTGCACCAGTAGCTCTCTGTGCTGTGTCATGGGCACTAAGCATGAGCACTGTGCACCAGTGCCTCTGTGTTGTGTTGGCAGCACTCAGCAGGAGCACTGTCACCAGTACCTCTCTGTGCTGTGTCATGGGCACTAAGCATGAGCACTGTGCACCAGTACCTGTCTGTGCTGTGTCATGGGCACTAAGCACAAGCACCTCTCTGTCTGTGCTGGGAGGTTACCTGTGTCTGTGGCCTCTGCAGCCCCGGGTGCCATCAGGCAGGAAGCCATGCACCCACCGTTGGGTCTGCAGGAGGCGCCCTGGGCTCCGTGTCCAGGTGCCCCTGAGCCGGGGCTTGGATCAGAGCCTGAGTCCCATCGCATGTCAGCGTCAGGTGTCAATCAGCCTCCAGCCCGGGGTGGGCAGAGCAGCTGCGGGCAGTGGGAAGACGACTTTCCCTCTGTGGCCACGGCGGTGGGCAGAGCAGCTGCGGGCAGTGGGAAGACGACTTTCCCTCTGTGGCCATGAGCAGCCTGTGCACATGGAGGGCCGTCGGCCGCGGGGGCCCTGCTGGCCGCTTGTCACAACGTGGTTCCAGAGCTCACGGCCTGCCCGCCCCACCCGAGCTTGGAGGAGGAGGGCAGGAACCCGCGTGAGGGAGAGGACCCACCTGGCTCCGGCGACGCCAGCCTGGGGCCCGGGAGGAGGCCTCTCAGCAGGTCCCGAGCTCCACCCAGTCACGCGGGCGGCGTGGACGCCGGCACAGCTCAGGCAAGTTCCCGTGGACCTGACGCCCTCTTCTAGAAGTCGTCGCCCAGCAGCCCCCACCCTGGACCGGCTAAGGATGCTGACCTTGCATAAACACATGGCTGGCCGGTGCGCAGCTGCCCAGCTCCCCAGGGAGACACCCACAGGCCTGCCACGAGGGGGTGCCGGGGAGCGAGCGGCCGGGAGCAGGGTCCCGAGAAGTGGGAGGGGCTGTGGACAGTGCACCCGAGCCGGAACTTCGGATGCAGATGAGCTCGCTGTGGAAGTGAGCTCCTGGCGGCCCTAGCAGGTGTGCGCGGTCCCCCAGCGCTCAGTCCCCGTCTAAAGCGGGACAGGCGGCAGTGCGCCTGTCCGAGCTCACTGGGACCCCACAGGGCCTCTGCTCTGCCCCTGCGGCCCCACGGGGCCTGACGGGGCCTGGGGAAGCCTGGGGGTGAGCTCTGCTCCTCACCTCCACCCTGCACCTCACCCCACATCCCCAGGCCTCAGGGAGTCTGGCGCGGTGCTGGACGGCACCGAGCCTGTTCACTGCCTTCTTCAAAGACCCCCATGTGGTCTTTCGGTTCGAACACCAGGACACCACCACCTGTGGCTGCTTCGCGCTACCTCTATGGCTGGGCCGTGTCTTACCCAACAGCTCCCTCATGTCGACAGTTAGGCTGTCTCCAATTTTCCCCCCTTTTAACAAATGCTGTGATAAGAATCTTTGCTGATCTGATCTTTGTGATAAGAATCTATGTGCTGTCTTACCTGCCCACCTTGACTATCTGTCTACTTCTTTCCAAAAAGATTTTGAGATAGCTTATCAAAACGATGCAAACAGCTTGAGACAGGAAAACTTGAAAGTTAGAGGAGAAAAGCAGGTATGACAACAATAAAATCCAAACAGCCGACTGAGCGTGAAACCACCCCGAGCCTCCAACAGCTGGACAAGGGGACAGCTCCATGACACCCTTGTCAGGTGCTGGGGGACCCGGCTTCCCCAGGTGCTGGGGGGGACCCGGCTTCCCCGGGTGCTGGGGGGGCACCCGACTTCCCCAGGTGCTGTGGGAGGACCCGGCTTCCCCAGGTGTCGCTCCCCCTCTTCGTGGAGGAACGACACAGGACCCTGCGCTGTTCTTTCGTCTGCTTGGCCCTCCCCGGGTTTGCTGCTGGTTCTTCCCGGGTTGGCTACCGTCCCTTCCACCTCCGTGGAAGGGCGGTTCCCCCTAGCCACTTTCCCCACTTCCGCGGGGGAGCGGCACACCGCCGGCCGGCTCTCTCAGGGGCTGCACAGGTGTTCCTTCAGCTAGATGTTCCCCTTAGATGTTCCTCGTGCATGCCGTCTCTCTCCTCCTTTATAGTCCTCTTCCACCAATCCCAACTCTGCTACCCACACGCTGAGCACACTGCTCTCCTCCAATCAGGAGCAGGATCAGCTCCTGCAGGTCATCACTCGAGCTAGTGAGAGGCAGCTGCGTAGAAGCTGTTGACTCCTCTCCCAGCGCCATATTGTGGGAGAGCAGATGCATAGAATAAGTCTTAATTCCAGTAACAGTCTAGTCCGAGTTGCTCCCCACAGATCCCCCTTTCTTTTTATTTTTGGCGTTGATACGCGCCTGTCTTCGGTGCCCCGCGGCACACACTCTGCTCTGCTTGCTAGAGTTGCCCACAGGTGCTTATCGTCTTACTAATCAGGCAGACCGAATCCAAGCCCTCTCATTGCCGTGTTGTGGGGAGGCCTTATTTTTCTCTATTTCTCTATCTCCGGGCATTCCTATCTCTCCTATTTTACTTCTATCTGCCAGCATTCCTATTTCTCTCATTTTACTTCTAAACTTCTATTTCTTATCCCTGTGGCTTCCCGGCGCCCGCCCCGAGGCTGCTTCTCGGCGGCTTCCCGGCTCTGAGTCACTTCAGCCTGCGCTTCTCTCATCTGCGCGGCTTCCCGGCTTTGTGCGCACACTCCGCGGTCTCCGCGCCCCTTCACGCCCGCACCACGGCCTCGCACTAGCCCCACGTTCCCTATCTATTCACGCCCCGTGCTCTCTCTGCACGTGGCGGCTTCCACGAATCACACAGCCTAGCTCACGTTTCCGCCACCGGCATTCAATCCAAGTTCCCCGGGCTAACCTGGCGAATTCAACCTAGCCCACGCTTCCGCCTCATGGTTTGGCTTCCCGTCTTTTGCTCCCCGGGCTAATCTGATGGATTCCAACCTGGCTTACACGTCCACCTCTAGTTTTAGCTTTTCGCCTTTTGTTCCCCGGGCTGACTTGAAGAATTCCAACATAGCTTACGTTTCCGCCTCGGCCTGCCCCCGCAGCTTCAATTTCCCTAACATTTTTCTCTACCCGGTATGTTTCCCTAAGTTTTCTTCCAACAATATTCCTCCCTCATTTCTCCTGGCTTCTCCCCACAGTCCGTATCCGAGTCTGTTTGTTCTAGCTTTCACTTTTGCTTTCGACCTTAGAGATTTCTCCCAGCTTCCCCCCGTAGTCCGTATCTGAGTCTATGCCTAGGCTTTTGATAGCTTCTTCCGGCACCTTTTCCGTCCGGCTTTTCCCTAGGCTCTTTGCTAGTCTCTCTCTCTGGTATTTCCCCACTTCTTCCCGTTTCTTCCCTCCTAGGTTTCCTATCCGAGTCACGGCACCATTATGTCACTCCCCGTCTTCGTGGAGGAACGACACAGGACCCTGCGCTGTTCTTTCGTCTGCCCGGCCCTTCCCGGGTTTGCTGCTGGTTCTTCCCGGGTTGGCTACTATCCCTTCCACCTCCGTGGAAGGGCAGTTCCCCCTGCCACATTCCCCACTTCCGCGGGGGAGCGGCACACCGCCGGCCGGCTCTCTCGGGGGCTGCTCAGGTGTTCCTTCAGATAGATGTTCCTGGTGCATGTTGTCTCTCTCCTCCTTTATAGTCCTCTTCCACCAATCCCAACTCTGCTACCCACACGCCGAGTACGCTGCTCTCCTCCAATCAGGAGCAGGATCAGCTCCTGGAGGTCATCACTCAAGTTGGCAAGAGGCAGCTGCATAGAAGCTGTTTCCTCCTCTCCCAGCGCCATATTGTGGGAAAGCAGACGCATAGAATAAGTCTTAATTCCAGTAACTTAGTCTAGTCCGAGTTGCTCCCCACACCCAGGTGCTGGGGGGGGGCCCGGCTTCCCCAGGTGCTGTGGGGGGGGAACCCGGCTTCCCCAGGTGCTGGGGGGGGACCTGGCTTCCCCAGGTGCTGTGGGGGGGGACCCGGCTTCCCCAGGTGCTGGGGGGGCCTGGCTTCCCCAGGCGCTGGGGAGGGGGGGACCCGGCTTCCCCAGGTGCTGGGGGGGGACCCGGCTTCCCCAGGCGCTGGGGGGGACCTGGCTTCCCCAGGTGCTGGGGGGGGACCTGGCTTCCCCAGGCACTGGGGGGGGGACCCGGCTTCCCCAGGTGCTGGGGGGGGACCTGGCTTCTCCAGGTGCTGGGGGGGGACCCGGCTTCCCCAGGTGCTGGGGGGGGACCTGGCTTCCCCAGGCACTGGGGGGGGTGACCCGGCTTCCCCAGGTGCTTGGGGGGACCTGGCTTCCCCAGGTGCTGTGGGGGGACCCGGCTTCCCCAGGTGCTGGGGGGGGACCTGGCTTCCCCAGGCACTGGGGGGGGGACCCGGCTTCCCCAGGTGCTGGGGGGGGACCCGGCTTCTCCAGGCGCTGGGGGGGGGACCCGGCTTCCCCAGGCACTGGGGGGGGACCCGGCTTCTCCAGGTGCTGGGGGGGGACCCGGCTTCCCCAGGTGCTGGGGGGGGACCTGGCTTCCCCAGGCACTGGGGGGGTGACCCGGCTTCCCCAGGTGCTGGGGGGGACCTGGCTTCCCCAGGTGCTGTGGGGGGACACGGCTTCCCCAGGTGCTGGGGGGGGACCCGGCTTCTCCAGGCGCTGGGGGGGGGACCCGGCTTCCCCAGGCACTGGGGGGGGACCCGGCTTCTCCAGGTGCTGGGGGGGGACCCGGCTTCCCCAGGTGCTGGGGGGGACCCGGCTTCCCCAGGTGCTGTGGGGGGACACGGCTTCCCCAGGTGCTGGGGGGGGACCCGGCTTCCCCAGGTGCTGGGGGGGGACCTGGCTTCCCCAGGTGCTGTGGGGGGACCCGGCTTCCCCAGGTGCTGGGGGGGGACCTGGCTTCCCCAGGTGCTGGGGGGGGACCTGGCTTCCCCAGGCACTGGGGGGGTGACCCGGCTTCCCCAGGTGCTGGGGGGGACCTGGCTTCCCCAGGTGCTGTGGGGGGACACGGCTTCCCCAGGTGCTGGGGGGGGACCCGGCTTCCCCAGGTGCTGGGGGGGGACCTGGCTTCCCCAGGTGCTGTGGGGGGACCCGGCTTCCCCAGGTGCTGGGGGGGGACCTGGCTTCCCCAGGTGCTGGGGGGGGACCTGGCTTCCCCAGGTGCTGTGGGGGGGACCCGCTTCCCCAGGTGCTTGGGGGGGGACCTGGCTTCCCCAGGTGCTGGGGGGGGACCCGCTTCCCCAGGTGCTTGGGGGGGGACCTGGCTTCTCCAGGCACTGGGGGGGGACCGGCTTCCCCAGGCGCTGGGGAGGGGGGGGACCCGGCTTCCCCAGGTGCTGTGGGGGGGGGACCTGGCTTCCCCAGGCACTGGGGGGGGACCCGGCTTCCCCAGGCACTGGGGGGGGGACCCGGCTTCCCCGGATGATGCAGCTGCGTCACGTCTGAAGTCGCAGCGCTGAGGCTGCTGGGTACCGGAGTGGATGCCAGCTCACTCCGTGCGAGTGGGTCTGGGGGCTGCCCTCAGCGGAGGTCCCTGCCTTCTCTCCACTTCCTGGGTCGCCAGGTGAGCGGCCCTGCACACCCACTCTGCCGTGGCCAGCCTCCACCAGACGCCAGGGCCTGACTGCGAATCTGCAGGCTGCAGGTGACCTGTCCCACCCAAGTTGCTCCCCTAGGGCACCTCGCCACGGAGGAATGGCCTTGCAGCCTCTTTCAGGTCAGGAGACCCATTTTAAACTCAAACGTGACGGGCAGTGTCCCCCACTGCTGTTCAGAGCGAGAGCAGGGGCAAGCTTGTGTCTAAACTCAGCTCAGACTGGCGGACACGTCTGACGTCGCCATGCCATGCTTCTGTCAGCTGCAGAGGAACGTGCGGGAGGGGCCCCGTCATCTCAGGAGCAGGGGGTGCTGGGAAGGGCCTGTCATCTCAGGAGCAGGGGGTGCTGGGAAGGGCCCTGTCATCTCAGGAGCAGGGGGTGCTGGGAAGGGCCTGTCATCTCAGGAGCAGGGGGTGCTGGGAAGGGCCCCGTCATCTCAGGAGCAGGGGATGCTGGGAAGGGCCCTGTCATCTCAGGAGCAGGGGGTGCTGGGAAGGGCCCCGTCATCTCAGGAGCAGGGGGTGCTGGGAAGGGCCTGTCATCTCAGGAGCAGGGGGTGCTGGGAAGGGCCCCGTCATCTCAGGAGCAGGGGATGCTGGGAAGGGCCCTGTCATCTCAGGAGCAGGGGATGCTGGGAAGGGCCCTGTCATCTCAGGAGCAGGGGGTGCTGGGAAGGGCCCTGTCATCTCAGGAGCAGGGGATGCTGGGAAGGGCCCTGTCATCTCAGGAGCAGGGGGTGCTGGGAAGGGCCTGTCATGGCTCTCAGGAGCAGGGGGTGCTGGGAAGGGCCCCGTCCTCTCAGGAGCAGGGGGTGCTGGGAAGGGCCCTGTCATCTCAGGAGCAGGGGGTGCTGGGAAGGGCCCCGTCATCTCAGGAGCAGGGGGTGCTGGGAAGGGCCCTGTCATCTGAGGAGCAGGGGTGCTGGGAAGGGCCTGTCCTCTCAGGAGCAGGGGTGCTGGGAAGGGCCCTGTCATGGCTCTCAGGAGCAGGGGGTGCTGGGAAGGGCCTGTCATCTCAGGAGCAGGGGATGCTGGGAAGGGCCCTGTCATCTCAGGAGCAGGGGGTGCTGGGAAGGACCCCGTCATGGCTCTCAGGAGCAGGGGATGCTGGGAAGGGCCCTGTCCTCTCAGGAGTAGGGGGTGCTGGGAAGGGCCCTGTCATGGCTCTCAGGAGCAGGGGGTGCTGGGAAGGGCCTGTCCTCTCAGGAGCAGGGGGTGCTGGGAAGGGCCCTGTCATCTCAGGAGCAGGGGGTGCTGGGAAGGGCCTGTCATCTCAGGAGCAGGGGATGCTGGGAAGGGCCCTGTCTTCTCAGGAGCAGGGGGTGCTGGGAAGGGCCCTGTCCTCTCAGGAGCAGGGGGTGCTGGGAAGGGCCCCGTCATGGCTCTCAGGTGCAGGGGGTACTGGGAAGGACCCCGTCATGGCTCTCAGGAGCAGGGGATGCTGGGAAGGGCCCTGTCATCTCAGGAGCAGGGGGTGCTGGGAAGGGCCCCGTCATGGCTCTCAGGAGCAGGGGGTGCTGGGAAGGGCCTGTCATCTCAGGAGCAGGGGGTGCTGGGAAGGGCCCCGTCATGGCTCTCAGGAGAAGGGGTGCTGGGAAGGGCCCTGTCATGTCAGGAGCAGGGGGTGCTGGGAAGGGCCCCGTATTCTCAGGAGCAGGGGGTGCTGGGAAGGGCCCCGTCATGGCTCTCAGGAGCAGGGGGTGCTGGGAAGGGCCTGTCATCTCAGGAGCAGGGGGTGCTGGGAAGGGTCCTGTCATCTCAGGAGCAGGGGATGCTGGGAAGGGCCCTGTCATCTCAGGAGCAGGGGGTGCTGGGAAGGGCCCTGTCATGTCAGGAGCAGGGGGTGCTGGGAAGGGCCCCGTCATGGCTCTCAGATGCAGGGGATGCTGGGAAGGGCCTGTCATGTCAGGAGCAGGGGGTGCTGGGAAGGGCCCCGTCATGGCTCTCAGGAGCAGGGGTGCTGGGAAGGGCCCTGTCATCTCAGGAGCAGGGGGTGCTGGGAAGGGCCTGTCATCTCAGGAGCAGGGGGTGCTGGGAAGGGCCCTGTCATGGCTCTCAGGAGCAGGGGATGCTGGGAAGGGCCTGTCATGTCAGGAGCAGGGGGTGCTGGGAAGGGCCCTGTCATGGCTCTCAGGAGCAGGGGATGCTGGGAAGGGCCTGTCATGTCAGGAGCAGGGGGTGCTGGGAAGGGCCGTGTCATGGCTCTCAGGAGCAGGGGGTGCTGGGAAGGGCTGCATAATTGAAGCTGAGAGCACTCTGCTGCCTCAGGTGTTCTGGGAAGGGGCAGGGCTGCCCTGGAGGGTGCCCTCCCCCGGGGCTCCCATAGCTGTGCCTGGAGTCCCAGCCGTATTCCGGGAACTCAGTGGTGGTGTCCACAGGGTGGGGGCCGGCTCTGCTGTGTGTGCTGACTGGGCCGTCAGACAAGGGCCATTGTGGGTCACTTCACTAGTTTTCACACTCGGCTACTTTGACAGAGACCCCCGTGTGTGGTTATAAATATTGCTTCACTGACTCATATCGTGTAAATAGTAATACACTCTGACTCCACACATCAGAAACAACTCTTGGGGTAGTAGTAATGCTTTGTTTTTATATGAGTGTTGGTTGGGGGGTGTTCATATCACCAAAAATACTCGTTTATCTAAAAAATAAAAGACCCACGTGGAGGGGAAGGATCTGGAAGTTTTCATTTTCATGTTATAAATGACAGATGCAGAGTTGTCTGACCAGAGCTGCGCTGGGAAGGACCTGGCTCCCGGAGCAGCCCCTCAGGTGGCTTCCTGCTCTGACCGCGGTACGCCTGCACGGCCCTCCATGCTGCAGAGCCTTGGGAAACGCAGGGCTGTGAGAGTGACCGCTGACCACCAGGAAACGCAGGGCTGTGAGAGTGACCACTGACCACCAGGAAACACAGGACTGTGAGAGTGACCACTGATCACCAGGGAACACAGGGCTGTGAGAGTGACCACCAGGAAGTGCAGGGCTGTGAGAGTGACCACTGACCACCAGGAAACACAGGGCTGTGAGAGTGACCACTGACCACCAGGAAACACAGGGCTGTGACAGTGACCACTGCCCACCAGGAAACGCAGGGCTGTGAGAGTGACCGCTGCCCACCAGGAAACGCAGGGCTGTGAGAGTGACCGCTGACCACCAGGAAACACAGGGCTGTGAGAGTGACCTCTGACCACCAGGAAGTGCAGGGCTGTGAGAGTGACCTCTGACCACCAGGAAACACAGGGCTGTGAGAGTGACCACTGACCACCAAGAAACACAGGGCTGTGAGAGTGACCGCTGACCACCAGGGAACACAGGGCTGTGAGAGTGACCATTGACCACCAGGGAACACAGGGCCGTGAGAGTGACCACTGACCACCAGGAAGTGCAGGGCCGTGAGAGTGACCTCCTGAGCTCTCCTTCCCCCAGAGGTCACCTGCCCTGCCGTGCGCGCCCTCCGCGGGGACCACCCGCCCCCTGCTGTGCACTCTGTGGGGGGGGGGCGGGGACCACCGCCCCCTGCTGTGCGTGTCACTCGCACACTGTCCTCTCCCGCTGCATTGTGAACCCCCCCACCCTGGGCGGCACCCACAGCAGCTGTGTTTGTAGCAGGATTGGGCCCTGCGGTGTGGCTTCTGGGAAGGGCCTGGCGGCAGTGCCCAGTGTGGAGCCGTGAGCCCGGGCCCCTCTCCCCGGGCGCCGGGGCACAGAGAGCGATGTGCTCGCGACTGGTGGCTGGGGTGGAGGGTGTGAGCCCCGGGGGTCTGGGACGTCAGTCTCGGGGTGTCACCAGGACATAGCCTCAGGCTGGGAGGGAAGTGAGCCCCAGATTCCAGCAGTCACCTTCCTCCTCCCTCTTCCCAGCGCCTGACCCCTGACTGTCCCGGTCCGATTTTGAGGGGAAGAAAAATGGAAATTAGCTCAAGGGATCAGTTCTCATCAGCCCAGAGCTCGGGACTCACGTGGGGCTGTGGTCCTGCTGAGAGCAAGGCGAGCCGCGGGTGGGGGCCGCCTCTGCTTTGCAGCACGCTGGTGAGGGCCCGCAGCCGTGCCGTGCCATGCTCAGGGGCGGGGAGTGTCAGAGAGGAGTGTACGTGCTGTGCTTCCAAGGGATCTTCAAGCACATGTACGGAGGATGTGTTACGAAAACAGTGCATGGGTTTCGGGGGCTTCACCAAAATGACTCTTAATTCTGCCTTTTGCGGACTGTCTGAAGAGCATCGTATACTACCCGTGGTGTCGTGAGCCTTGCCGCGGTGACGATGGGTGAGTGGGGGTCGCATTCCAGCCCCGGTGCACCCGGTGCCCACCGCGCAGGCCTGGAGGGCAGCAGTGTGGAAGCCCGCCCCACAGGGGGCCAGCGCGGTGGTGCACTCTGTGTCAGGGGAGGAGCGGCCGGGCGCGTGCTGTGGGCGTGGACCCCACAGGCTTGGGCTGGCACGGTGCCAGCTTCTCCCATCTCCAAAGGGCATTCTTCATTCTTGGAATCTGTGATACAAGCTGAAGTCCTCCCTTGTTTGCAGGGTGAAAGTGTGTTTTGGTGAGGTTGACACACGTGACGTCCCCAGGGAGACCAACACGCATGACATTCCCAGTGAGACCAACATGCATGGTTACCCTTGGTAGGTCTGACACACATGACGTCCCGGGCAACACACGCATGGTGCCCTGGGCAGGACTGACACACGGCGGCCCTGGTGAGGCTGACACACATGACATCCCTGGTGATGCTGGCACTTGTGATGTCCCCAGTGAGAGTGACACATGTGACGTCCCGGGTGACACACGTACGGTGCCCCAGGCGGGACCGACACACGGCGGCCCTGGTGAAGCTGACTTGCAGTTCATCCGCTTCTCAGCTCGGAGCTCCCCTGCTCTGGCAGCCGGCAGAGTGACCCGGCTTAGCCTGCTCAGCCCTGGAATCCACCACGCGTTCACTGTCCCTGCCAGTGCCTGCTTTTGTTCTGTTTTGTGAAACTGAACGTGCGTTACTGAGTCCAAGGCAGTATTTCCAACACTGAATGTCTGCCCCGACAACGAACGTTCTTGCTGGAAACGAGCTGCCTTCTCTCTCGAAGGCACCCATTCCCCTCTGGTCCTGGCACCCCCGCCCCAGCCCGTGCCGCCTCATGCCCCGAGCCCCAGGTGCTGAGACCCTGCTGGTGCCGGGCATCAGACTGAACGGAAAACATGAACTTGAGTTGAGGCAGGCGGCTGGGCGCGCCCTGCTCGTCAGTGTGAATGTTCTGCTTCTGGTCTGGAAGTCACTTTGTCACTGGAAGCAGCGTCAGCTGGTGACTCGTTGGGAACGTCTGCCATTCAGTTCATCTCGTCAGTCCCAGAGTCTGGACGGAGTCGCAGTGCCCTGCACCCAGCCTCTCGCTGTGTTACAGTCTCGTAAGAAGAGGAACTTCTAGATCAGGTGCTTAAACAAAATGAGCTTCGCCCGGAGAACTCTGAGTTGATGCTCCAGTGCTGGTCTCCCGGGACAGCCTTGGCTCCTCCCCAACCTTCATTCCAACGCAGGTGCTGACACCCGCACAAAACAGAGGCTGCACACTGCACACACCACCACCCCAGGCCCAGCTCTGAGTGACAGCTCCCAGACAGAGCAGTGCCCACGGCACCGCCCCCAGGCTTGGTCCTGAGTGACAGCTCCCAGAGAGAGCAGTGCCCACGGCTCCACCCCAGGCTTGGTCCTGAGTGACAGCTCCCAGAGAGAGCAGTGCCCACGGCACCACCCCCAGGCTTGGTCCTGAGTGACAGCTCCCAGAGGGAGCAGTGCCCATGGCACCGCCCCCAGGCTTGGTCCTGAGTGACAGCTCCCAGAGAGAGCAGTGCCCACGGCACCACCCCCGGGCTTGGTCCTGAGTGACAGCTCCCAGAGAGAGCAGTGCCCACGGCACCGCCCCCGGGCTTGGTCCTGAGTGACAGCTCCCAGACAGAGCAGTGCCCATGGCACCGCCCCCGGGCTTGGTCCTGAGTGACAGCTCCCAGAGAGAGCAGTGCCCACGGCACCGCCCCCGGGCTTGGTCCTGAGTGACAGCTCCCAGAGGGAGCAGTGCCCATGGCACCGCCCCCAGGCTTGGTCCTGAGTGACAGCTCCCAGAGAGAGCAGTGCCCACGGCACCGCCCCTGGGCTTGGTCCTGAGTGACAGCTCCCAGACAGAGCAGTGCCCACGGCACCACCCCAGGCTTGGTCCTGAGTGACAGCTCCCAGAGGGAGCAGTGCCCACGGCACCGCCCCCAGGCTTGGTCCTGAGTGACAGCTCCCAGAGAGAGCAGTGCCCACGGCACCGCCCCCAGGCTTGGTCCTGAGTGACAGCTCCCAGACAGAGCAGTGCCCACGGCTCCACCCTCAGGCCCAGCTCTGAGTGACAGCTCCCAGAGAGAGCACTGCCCACGGCACCACCCCAGGCTTGGTCCTGAGTGACAGCTCCCAGACAGAGCAGTGCCCACGGCTCCACCCTCAGGCCCAGCTCTGAGTGACAGCTCCCAGACAGAACAGTGCCCATGGCACCGCCCCAGGCTTGGTCCTGAGTGACAGCTCCCAGAGAGAGCAGTGCCCATGGCACCGCCCCCAGGCTTGGTCCTGAGTGACAGCTCCCAGAGAGAGCAGTGCCCACGGCACCGCCCCCGGGCTTGGTCCTGAGTGACAGCTCCCAGAGGGAGCAGTGCCCATGGCACCGCCCCCAGGCTTGGTCCTGAGTGACAGCTCCCAGAGAGAGCAGTGCCCATGGCACCGCCCCCAGGCTTGGTCCTGAGTGACAGCTCCCAGAGAGAGCAGTGCCCACGGCTCCACCCCCAGGCTTGGTCCTGAGTGACAGCTCCCAGAGGGAGCAGTGCCCACGGCACCACCCCCAGGCTTGGTCCTGAGTGACAGCTCCCAGAGAGAGCAGTGCCCACGGCACCGCCCCCAGGCTTGGTCCTGAGTGACAGCTCCCAGAGAGAGCACTGCCCACGGCACCACCCCAGGCTTGGTCCTGAGTGACAGCTCCCAGACAGAGCAGTGCCCACGGCTCCACCCTCAGGCCCAGCTCTGAGTGACAGCTCCCAGACAGAACAGTGCCCATGGCACCGCCCCAGGCTTGGTCCTGAGTGACAGCTCCCAGAGAGAGCAGTGCCCATGGCACCGCCCCCAGGCTTGGTCCTGAGTGACAGCTCCCAGAGAGAGCAGTGCCCACGGCACCGCCCCCGGGCTTGGTCCTGAGTGACAGCTCCCAGAGAGAGCAGTGCCCACGGCACCGCCCCCAGGCACATGCCTGCACCTCTGCTCCCTGTGTTTGCCCGCCCTGTCATCTGCTAGGACTGCTCAGAGCCATCTCTCCCACGACAGGAACCGCCGTGTCTTCCCCCCGAAGGCAAAGCCATGCAGTGGTCGCCCCAGGAGGGCCAGGAGCCCCACATGCCGGGTCGGTCCTGGTGTGAAAGCACAGGACTTTCTGGAGACCCTGCGGTGCCTGCCCCCTCAGGTCTGCACTCTCAGCCCCCTGCCGGGCCTCTGTGAGCCTGCGGGTAGCACGCGTGTGGCTGCCCTCCCGTGTCCGGAGCCATATGTCAGAAGCGCTTTTTCCCGTCTCTGCTCCTGCCGTCCCTCTGGTGCTACTGCTGCAGCGGTGACTGTGCTGGCTTGGGTCTTAATGCAGCCTGCGCGGCACGCGGCCTTTGCAGGGGGCTGTCCCACGTAACACCCGTGTGCTGCCACGGAAATTCTCCTTGTGCACCACGCAAGGGCCGTGCCTGCTTTGGCCCTGCAGGTTGTGCTCCCCTGTCCACCTGGGGCCCGCGCATGCTCCAGCTATTTGTAAAGGCTGACACGGAGGCACACCCAGTGCCTGCAGGTGCAAGGGCCCGTTCTTCCAGCAGTCACTGAACCCAGGTTAAATTTCTTTCCCACAGAAAACCGTGTTCACATGTAACCACTCTGTCCCGGGGTGTCTATGAAGACTGTTCCTGGCGTTTGGCGCCTCTGCCTCCCCCAGCCCTACTTTGCTGTCTGCACAGAGTGGCGGTGGGCCCTGCCAGCAGTCCCCTGTCAGGCCTGGAACACCAGGCACTTCCTCTTCCCAAGGAGCGTGTTGCGGGGGGGGGGGGGCGGGGGTGCAAAGCTTTCATTGGTGTTTGACCCAGGAGCTCCGGAGCACAGCCAGGAAGCGGGACTCCCCCACAGCGTGGCACTGGATTCCGATGCCTCCAGCAGGAGGACAAGAGCACAGGTGTGCGTGCACGTGCCTCTGCGACTAAGGTGTGCATGTGTGTGACTGTGAAAGTGTGTGGTATTGCATGTACACTGTGTGCGTGTGTGTGGTATTGCATGTATGTGTGTGAGTGTACACGTTCATGCATCTGCGTGCGTGGATGTGTGTGGTGTACATGTGGGTGCATTTGCATCTGTGTGCACGTACACAGATGTGTATGTGAGTGTACACTGTGTGCATGTGTGTGGTATTGCATGCATGTGAGTGTACACATTTGTGCATCTGCGTGTGTGGATGTGTGTGTACATGTGGGTGCATTTGTATCCGTGTGCATGTGTACACGGATGTGTATGTGAGTGTACACTGTGTGCATGTGTGTGGTATTGCATGTATGTGTGTGAGTGTACACGTTCATGCATCTGCGTGCGTGGATGTGTGTGGGTGTACATGTGGGTGCATTTGCATCCGTGTGCATGTGTACACGGATGTGTATGTGAGTGTACACTGTGTGCATGTGTGTGGTATTGCATGCATGTGTGTGAGTGTGCACGTTCGTGTATCTGCGTGCGTGGATGTGTGTGGGTGTACATGTGGGTGCATTTGCATCTGTGTGCATGTGTACACGGATGTGTATGTGAGTGTACACTGTGTGCATATGTGTAGTATTATAGTGCATTGTGTGCCTGTGCGTGTGGGTGTACACAGGTGTGGCACACACCTCCCCCCCCAGGTGAGCAGTTTCTCGCACACACTTAGGTGGGTTCCCTCCCTCCAGCCAGTTTCCCTGCGCGCTGGGAAGGTAGAATGCTGGAGACGCTCCGTGTCCTTGTTAACTTGTCGCTTCCCGCGACTCGCCTTCGGCACACGCACTCAGCGGTTCTCGGGTCACTGGTATTTTGGCACAGGTGGCTCTGTGTCTGATGGGCCCACGACATGAGGTTTTGTGAGACCCTGGGACCCTCCTGCCAGAGGGCCAGCACTCAGCCTGGGGACAAGTAGAGCTGTCCCTGAACATCCTCTCTGGTGAGCGCTCCTGGGAGACCCGCTGAGGCCGTGGCTCGGCCGCCGGCTGGAGTGGGGACTCAGGTGTCTCCTGCGCTGTTCACCTGCTCTGCATTAAACCCCAGACGTGTAAGTGTGACGGACGCTGCTCTGTCTGCCGCTGTGCTGTCACCAGGAGACTGCTCACCCCGCGGCCTGGACAGAGCACCGTCGCCAGCATTCCAGTCCCCTGCACACACCCGGCGTTCTCCTGAGCCTCCAGTCCTCACGTCCTGACATCGGTGAGCAGGGCGTCACTACGACCCGTCGATCCGTTTCTCGTTTCCGGGAACAGCTGCGTCCTTCACCCACGCATGGGGCCGGCTCTCTATTTTATTCCATTCCTGGGGCTCTTGCAGGGATGTCACCCTGTCCCCCGACCACCCTGTGTGATGTCATCTGTCCTCCGACCACCCTGTGTGATGTCATCTCTGTCCCTGTGACAGCCCTATGTGATGTCATCTCTGTTCCTGTGTGATGTCATCTCTGTCCCCTGAGTGCCCTGTGTGACGTCATCTCTGTCCCTGTCTGCCCTGTGTGATGTCATCTCTGTCCCCTGACTGCCCTGTGTGATGTCATCTCTGTCCTGTGACTGCCCTGTGTGACCTCATCTCTGTCCCTTGTCTGCCCTGTGTGATGTCATCTCTGTCCCTTGTCTGCCCTGTGTGACATCATCTCTGTCCTGTGACTGTGCTGTGTGATGTCATCTCTGTCCCCTGACTGCCCTATGTGATGTCATCTCTGTTCCTGTGTGATGTCATCTCTGTCCCTGAGTGCCCTGTGTGACATCATCTCTGTCCTGTGACCGCTCTGTGTGACGTCATCTCTATCCCCTGACTGCCCTGTGTGACGTCATCTCTGTCCTGTGACTGCCCTGTGTGATGTCATCTCTGTCCCTTGACTGCCCTGTGATGTCATCTCTGTCCCTTGTCTGCCCTGTGTGACATCATCTCTGTCCTGTGACTGTGCTGTGTGATGTCATCTCTGTCCCCTGAGTGCCCTGTGTGACGTCATCTCTATCCCCTGACTGCCCTGTGTGATGTCATCTCTGTCCCTGTCTGCCCTGTGTGATGTCATCTCTGTCCTGTGACTGCCCTGTGTGATGTCATCTCTGTCCTGTGACTGTGCTGTGTGATGTCATCTCTGTCCCCCGACTGCCCTGTGTGACGTCATCTCTGCCCCTGTTCTCTGTGACTTTCTGTGTGACCTCAGTCCTGTCCCTCTGACCACATTCAAACAATCTATTCCCGAGTTCTACGTTAGGAGAGTAACTGCCCACGTGGGCAGTGCCACAGCTGCCTCTCCTTGTCCATACTGCATTTCTGTTAGCAATGTTTTGTAGCTTCAGTTTTTGTCTGATTTCTCCTGATGTCCCTTTGACAACCATTAGAAATGTCATTATTTCCTTAAATGTTTAACCTGTTGCATGCAGCCAGTGCCTTGGTAAATTCAGCTGGTTTTTCAAGTGGCTCTCTGCGGCTTCCTTTCATGTTCTGCGCGGTCACTCCACGGGTCTGCACGGTCCCTCCCGAGACAGCCTCTGTGGTCACCCCATGGCTCTCATTTCTTTCATGTTTGTTCTGCTTTGTTGCTTTCTAAGTTTTTAGTTGCTAATTGACATAATAATACTACAGAGCCTGGGGCAGTGTGCTGCTTCAGTACCCGTACACACGCTGTGAAGATCAAGTCGGGGAGGCAGTTGGCGCATCCGTCCCTCCCAGCGATGGTCATCTCTCCGTGCTGGGAATACTGAAATCCTCTCTGCTGGCTACCTCGAGATGAACAATTGTTCTCAACATGGTTGCCCTACTGGAGCACAGAATGCTGGCGTTTACTCCTCCCAGCCAGCTGCACCCCTGTGCCCGCCAGCCGTCTCCCCTCCTTCTCAGCGGCCCTTCTCTGCTTCTATGAAGTCAGTGCCATTAGCGTCTCGGTGTCAGCGAGCACAGGTGATGCTGTCACTCATATGTGACTTGTTTCATCAGCATAATGTCCTTCACGTCCATCCAAGTTGCCACAAATGTCAGAATGTCATTTCTTTTAGTGGCTGAATAATGTTCGGCCGTGTGTGTGTGTGTGTGTGTGTGTACACCCCGTGTTTCCCTTGTCTCGTCCGTGGGCGTAGCAGTGGTTCCTTGCTTAGCTCCGCATCTTGACCGTTGCTAGCTTTGGCTCATCCTCTGGTTGCCTCTGGCACTGAGTTGCAGAGCTGGTTCGACTCTGTGGACCTTCCTCACGTTGCTTTCCTCCAGCAGCAAGCACAGACGGTCCCTTCTTCTCCACTCCTGTGCCACGAGTAAAACCTTCAATGCAATGCTGAGCAGAACGGGGACCGAGCCTCGTCATCTTGCCTCTGATCTCAGGAGGAAGCGCGGCGGCGGCAGCTAAGACGTGAGCAGATTGTTTTACGTCGGCTTGAGGAAACCCCGTCCGCCGCCGTGCCTGTCTGTTACTCTCCTGAGTGAACCTGGGGTTTTCGAAACGTGTTGTTGTTGAGATGACCACGTGTTGGGTTTTGGTGTGTTGTTATGGTGAGACACTGATTGAATTTTAAGTGATAAACCCACCGTGCGTTTCTAGGATAAATCCCAGTTAGCCACGAGGCAGCTCTGCTGGTATTGTTGCTGTGTGATGTTGTGTGGTCCACAGCGCCGCCTTTGGAGGACGGCTATCACCGGCCACAGGCGCTGTTTCCATTCTGTGGGTCTGTGAGCCGTCAGAGCCGTGGCGGTAAAGGCTCCTGAGCATGGCTCTGGGATGCGCTCGCTGGCAGCCTGAGGCACTGGATCTTGCGTCTGGAGTCTGCTGGGTGGCACGGGGCAGGGCTCAGTCTGGGTCAGACCTCATCAGCCCCGAGACAGGGCCCTCGGTGTGCTCTGCCCGGTGCCCTTGGGGTCGCCAGCTTCCGCTGTGGCTGCAGGCAGCAGGTGCTTCTCCTCGCCTGTGGCAGCTGCGAGCACTGTGCCTGGAGGCCTCTGTGCTGAGTTCCCAGCCTCCGGGGAGTCCCTGCACCCGTGTGGTCAGGACTCAGCTGACCCCTTGAGGGGCTCTTTGTAGACCCCTGGAGTCATACCCAGTGCAGCATTCTCCTCTCTGCTGCTGCACCCAAGTGCACCCACCTCGGTCTCCCAGACTCGCAGTGGAGTCTCCTGACCCAGGAGCTCAGCTGGCTGCCTGCACCTCCCTGCCTGACCAGCGTGGGGCCCTCCCCAAGCCCCGCCTCCCCTGCTCCTGTGTGGGGTCTTCCCCACAGCCCTGCCTCCCCTGCACTCTGTGGGGTCCTCCCCAAAGCCCTGCCTCCCCTTCATCCCCTGTGTGAGATCCTCCCCACACCCCGGCCTCCCCTGCTCCTGTGTGGGGTCCTCCCCACAGCCCTGCCTCCCCTGCACTCTGTGGGGTCCTCCCCACAGCCCTGCCTCCCCTGCTCCTGTGTGGGGTCCTCCCCACAGCCCTGCCTCCCCTGCTCCTGTGTGGGGTCCTCCCCACAGCCCTGCCTCCCCAGCATCCCCTGTGTGGGATCCTCCCCACACCCCGGCCTCCCCTGCTCCTGTGTGGGGTACCCCCACAGCCCCGCCTCCCCTGTGTGGGTCCTCCACACAGCCCCACTTCCCCTGTGTGGGGTCCTCCTCACAGCCCAGCCTCCCCTGTGTGGGTCCTCCACACAGCCCCACCTCCCCTGTGTGGGGTCCTCCCCACAGCCCTGACTCCCCTGTGTGGACTCTCCCCACAGCCCCACCTCCCCTGTGTGGGGTCCTCCCCACAGCCCTGCCTCCCCTGTGTGGGGTCCTCCCCACAGCCCTGCCTCCCCTGCTCCTGTGTGGGGTCCTCCCCATAGCCCCGCCTCCCCTGCTCCTGTGTGGGGTCCTCCCCACAGCCCTGCCTCCCCTGCTCCTGTGTGAGGTCCTCCCCACAGCCCTGCCTCCCCTGTGTGGGGTCCTCCCCACAGCCCTGCCTCCCCTGCTCCTGTGTGGGGTCCTCCCCACAGCCTTGCCTCCCCTGTGTGGGTCCTCCACACAGCCCCACCTCCCCTGTGTGGGGTCCTCCCCACACCCCGGCCTCCCCTGCTCCTGTGTGGGGTACTCCCCACAGCCCCGCCTCCCCTGTGTGGGTCCTCCACACAGCCCCACCTCCCCTGTGTGGGGTCCTCCCCACAGCCCAGCCTCCCCTGTGTGGGTCCTCCACACAGCCCCACCTCCCCTGTGTGGGGTCCTCCCCACAGCCCCGACTCCCCTGTGTGGACTCTCCCCACAGCCCCACCTCCCCTGTGTGGGGTCCTCCCCACAGCCCCGCCTCCCCTGTGTGGGGTCCTCCCCACAGCCCCGCCTCCCCTGTGTGGGGTCCTCCTCACAGCCCTCCCTCCCCTGCTCCTGTGTGGGGTCCTCCCCATAGCCCCGCCTCCCCTGCTCCTGTGTGGGGTCCTCCCCACAGCCCTGCCTCCCCTGCTCCTGTGTGAGGTCCTCCCCACAGCCCTGCCTCCCCTGCTCCTGTGTGGGGTCCTCCCCACAGCCCTGCCTCCCCTGCTCCTGTGTGGGGTCCTCCCCACAGCCCTGCCTCCCCTGCACTGTGTGGGGTCCTCCCCACAGCCCTGCCTCCCCTGTGTGGGGTCCTCCCCACAGCCCAGCCTCCCCTGCTGCTGCGTGGGGTCCTCCCCATAGCCCCGCCTCCCCTGGGTGGGGTCCTCCCCATAGCCCTGCCTCCCCTGCTCCTGTGTGGGGCCCTCCCCACAGCCCCACCTCCCCTGTGTGGGTCCTCCCCACAGCCCCACCTCCCCTGCCTCCCCTGTGTGGGGTCCTCCCCACAGCCCCACCTCCCTTGCTCCTCTGTGGGGTCCTCCCCACAGCCCCACCTCCCCTGCTCCTGTGTGGGCCCTCCCCACAGCCCCACCTCCCTTGCTCCTCTGTGGGGTCCTCCCCACAGCCCCACCTCCCTTGCTCCTCTGTGGGGTCCTCCCCACAGCCCCGCCTCCCCTGCTCCTGTGTGGACTCTCCCCACAGCCCCGCCTCCCCTGCTCCTGTGTGGGCCCTCCCCACAGCCCCGCCTCCCCTGCTCCTGCGTGGGCCCTCCCCATGCAGTCACAGGGCTTCGGTCCGCTCTTGCCTCTCTGGTTCCCTTCTCAGCCCCGTGTCTTGAGGACCCTCCCGCTCGTATGTTCCATCATGGCTGCTGCCATCCCGGCTGGAAGGGAAGTGCCAGGGTTAAGGGTGGAAGATGATCACTTCTTAACATCTCCTGGAATGTGCGACCCCTGGGCCACATAAAGCTGAGCCAGAGGCCACTGGCGATGCCTTGGTCTGTCCCACCGCGGGCGTGGAGTCGCAGCATCGTGTCACTGGCTGTGTCATGGCGCAGTGAGAACGCCCTCCGTGTCGGCACCGTCGGTAGGGCTGTGCCTAGCTGCCGCTTCTTCCACCCAGTGTGGGCAGAGAGGCATGCACGGGGTCAGGCTGGTGTCTCAGGGCCTTTGCTGAGTTCCTGAGTGACCGGGCCTCGTGGAGCCGATGGGGCAGAGTGAGGCAGATTTCTCAGCTCTCACTGCAGGGTGCGTCATTTTGTTTGGGGGTGGGGGAATGGCCCTGTGCATGGAGGAAGCCCGGCAGTGGCCTGGCCACCACCTGCTGGACGTCACCCCCGCCCCCGTTGTAACAGCAGAAAGTGTCTCCAGAAGCCACCAGGAGCCGCGAGGACGGGAGCTGTCACTGCTCCTGCGTCCCGGCGCTCAGGAACGCCTCGGTAGATGGCTGTGAACAAGTGAACGGGTGACGTCCGCACCCGCCTCGCGCCCGCCTCGCACCTGCTCCCGTCCTCCCCGTGCCTGTCTAACGCATGATCTAATTGGATGCACCTGCCATGCACCAGAGGGTGTGCTTTGATGTACAGATGGGCTGTGGATCGACCCTGTGTGGCCGGTTAACACGGGCACCACCTGAGGTACCTGCTTTGCCATGAGGACGCCTGACACCCACTGCAAGAGCAGGATTCCTTGTTACCAGAGCGGTCACCAGGCCACACCCGCCCACTGCTCTCACTCCGGCCATCTGGCTGCCGGGGACGCACGCCTCCCACCCAGCCTCACTGTTCTTGACAAACACTGGACTTCTCCCGGGAATGCCGGGGGGTTGTCAGGTAGAAGATGGATCACTCTCCCCCCAACCCTCCAACCCTTCAAATAAATCCTAAAGAGGGT